>NC_056749.1:103001384-103023884 GCF_019279795.1 Protopterus annectens | reverse complement strand
GAGTACAGTGAGTAATTCGGTGTTAAAGTAGGTGACAGCTTCATCTAGGGGGAGGTATTTTAGGGCTGACCAGTTACAAACCTTTAGTTCATTGTTAAACTTATTGAGATCAAAGTTGTTGTTGCTTCTTATATTTTTATAGGTGGGTTGGTAGCAGAAGCTAACCTTACGTTTGAGTATACAGGTGAGGCAATGATCATTTAGATCATCAGGTAGGGTGCCTGGTGTATAGAGATGTGGGGAGTTGTTGACTAGTATCCAACCCAAGGTACTGTCTTTATTTTGTGATTTACTTGACCTAGTGGGTGAGGATATGGTTTGGGTAAACCCATGAAGGTTTGCATGGGTTGTGGGGGATTTAGAGGTGCAGGAATTCCAGTCAATATTGAAATACCCAAGGACACTGGTTTGTTGTGGGTGGCTTTTAGATAGCCAGCTTAAGAAATCTTCAAGGGTGTCTGTGTTCTTCCCTGGGGGAATATAGACACAGACAATGTTTATGCTTTTGTGATTATTAATATGTAGGTTTGTGATGATAACTTCAGCGTTATTAAATTGGGGGGGGGGTTGTATGGTGTCTATGGTAACGGATAAGGTGGACTTATAAAGTACTGCTACACCTCGGCCTTTTTTATAGGAATGATCTAGTCTGTACATATTGTACCCTGGTGGCAGAATTTCATTGTCCTTGGTGGCAGGTTTTAGCCATGTTTCTGTGAGGCATAGTATATCTGGTGAGTGCACTGCCAGGAGGGCATGTAAGTGTTGGATTTTGTTGTTTATGCTCCTAATGTTGAGCTGGCAGGCCAACAGGAAGTCAGGGGATTTGTTTGATGGGTCGATGCTGATAGGGGAGTTAGATGGGGTTTTAGTGACAGAGGTATGGGTTGGGTCAGGGTTTGGGTGGATGTCACCATCCACAGTGAGGTTGTTTTTTAATTTAGTTATGAGTTTCCAGATTCTGAGTAGGGTACTGTAATAGAGCCTGGATTTAGGACAAATGTATCTAGGTCAAGTAGGGACATAGTTGATTGGGGTTGGTGAGTTGAGTATATGGGAGATGGGAAGGTGATCATTTTTGTGCATTAGCGGAGATGGTGAGGTTGTGAAGCTAGGGTAGTGGAAGCCAAGGTAACTCTTGTTCTCATAGGCAGAGAGAAGATAAGGGATGAGTAGCAGAGATGATAGTATGGTTAGCAATAGAAGTTTAGGCTTAGGCATATTTATTGTACTGGGATTTGTTACTAGGTTATGGGAATGAGAAAAGCAAAACAGTAGCTGGGGGAGGGGACAAGTGGTGGCAGGTAGATAGTTAAATATCAAGTGTTAGTTGTAGTTGATTGGTTGGCAGAGGATTGGGGTGTGGCTAGATAGGTATAATTTTAGTAGCACTAGGGGCAGGTGGAATTTGGGGGCAGGGTGACATGCGAAGCAAATATGAAATTAAATTCATTAAAAAGTAATTTCAGTAATACTGTAACATGGAGATCATGTGGTGTAGGTTCTGCATAGTAGGATACATTATACAATGAAGAGTGCAATTGTGAAAGCTTGAAGTAAAATGTACTGTAAAATATTAATAACAACTTACAGACTGCATAAAAACAGTTAAATAAACATTATGAGATGTTTTGCAGGGGTTAAAGCCTGCTGTACCATATCCCCAAATTTAACAACTTCAGTCCAAGTGTTGAACAAGTGTTGAACAACAGGAAACATTGGACAGCATTCATAGTCTGGGCTTTTCATTTCCGTAGCTGTGATCCATGAAGAACAATGCTATGTGGTTATGTAAATCCCAGACTTTCAGGATAACTACAAAAATGTGGAGACCTTTTTGTGAACACAACCCACTGTCTCAAAAGAATAATATGATTGATCCATAAGTGATGGGGAGAAGCTACTATGCTGTTAAGGGGCTTTATACATATACATATGAGCTTGATTCATAGACACACATATATAATTAACTCATTTGCATACACTGTATGTAAATAACACTGAATTTACAAAGAAAACAGCTGTTTTCAGGGAGAATCTGGAGATGCAAGGGGAGCTTAGTTGGTGTTTCTGCATGCATGGGCATTTTATTGAAGGTGTCACTTGAGTGAATGTTTCATTTCAATGCTTGTGCACACCTTTACATTTTACTGAAGCTATCTGTGATAATTTGAGGTAGTGCCAGCTGTGCCAGAAAGAGTAGGGCAGTACATGTGTAACATATGCCAGCATAGCTAGATGGAGTTTTGTAAAGAATTCTATGTAATTTGTGTATCAAACTGATTTGTACAAATGCTTGTGTTACAAATGTAACAGTTGGTCCTGCTGGATAGAAAAGGAAAACAATTTTAAGAGTACATGTATATCAGACTCTACTGTTATAAATGAGAAAATGTATATATGTTAACAGAGGATGCTGGAAGGGAAGGGATTAAGCTAAGCTCAGCTTACCTTAAGAAAAATAGCTAGAAATTAAATGACTTGGTTTAGGCCATAAAGATTTTATCTCACAGACCTGAATGCAGCCAGAGACACAATGTCTGGGAAAAGCCTAAGCACGTATTGTCCTTAGTGGTGAACTAATTGCTACCCTGGGGTGCCAGAGAATGGCTGCTTAGTTTCTAAACAAGGGGTGAAATGGTTGGAATTGTTTTACAGCCTCCAGATGCCTTAGTAAAGCCCTAGGTGTTTTATGCGACACATCTGTGCTAGATCCTTATTAATCTTCTACTCAAGTGGTAGATGTGATGCCATTCTATAGCCAGCACTGAAATTGTCTTTAGATATTAGTGAGATGTGATAGTGACACTCAGCGCTCTGTTATTGGAACTGACAACAAAGACATTCATCCACTTCATCTTGCCTTGTTCTAGCAAGTAAGTAGGGAACAGTAATTCTTCAGTTAGTTAGGAAAATAGTGAGACTAGTTAAATATTGCCTTTCTGTATCTATCTGAGTCTTTCCATCTATGTTATTTTATTTCCTATAAATTGAAACTCTGGTATTTATTGTAAATAGATATTCAGTATTTTAATGTTTTCTTTTTTATTATTTATTATTAAATATATCTATACTTTTCATTGTGGCTGGTCTTTTAGAAAATAGTTTAACCTTGGAGAGAAATTACATTTATTTGGTGACACTGTGGCTTCATGCTCCTGAAAGTCTTGCCACTTGGAAACACTACCATTTGTATGAATATTAATTTTACTAAGAGCAATTGGGCACCCTGGTAAGAGCCTTAAAGTAGTTGGCTGGTGGCAGTGAATCTACCTTACTGTCTGGGTGTAAGTGGCATAGCTAGTAATTTGTGCCAATCTCTCCCAGGTGTGTGTGTGTGTGTGTGTGTGTGTGTGTGTGTGTGTGTGTGTGTGTGTGTGTGTGTGTGTGTGTGAAAATCAAATCTGGAAGACTGTGTGCGTGTGTCAGCTACTTAGAACAGGGACACAGAGCACTGATTTCTGCATAGAGAAAGGTGGAATCTTTTTTGGGTACTGGAGAAGAAGTCTAGCCCCAGGTCAGGAGTGTGATCCCTGTGTGCTCTTAAAAGAAATTGTGTTTGGGGCAGAAAGCTGCATCTGAATATATTGTAGGAATCCTTTTTTGTTCTTAGTGAATGTGCCCCATCATGTCAGTGGTGATTAATGAGGCTCTTTGATTACAGGCCCAGAGGTGGGACATCACAAGGTCACTTGGGGAAATGCTTCATTTTAGTACTTGGGCATACCTGGGCATTTCACTGAAGGGGTATCTTAGGTAAACGCTTCATTTCGGTGATTATGTATACCTGGACATTTTACTGAAGGGATCGCTTGTGTGAATGTTTTGTTTTGGTGCCTGTGCATATTAGTAAATGTTACTGAAGGGGTCACTTGGGGAAATGTTTCATTTTTGGTTCGTATGCATACCTAGACATATTACTGAATGGGTTGCTTGGGTGAATGTTTTATTTTGGTGCTTGTGCATACTAGGAAATGTTACTGAAGGGGTCATGGTGGAAATAATTCCTTTGTGTGTCAAGGAACTGCTTGTGCATACATGGTCAGACTGCTGAAGTGATTGCTGGGCAAAATAATTTATTGTGTCATTTTAGTGCTTTTGCATACTTACTACAAATTAATGAAGTGGTTGCTGGAAAAATAATTCATTCATGTGTCAGGGAAGTACTTGTGCACACTTGGACAAACTACTGATGGGATGGCTGGGGGCATGTTCATAGATTGCACCTCTAATACCAATGATGAAGCATCACTTTTAACAACAAATGCTCATATCGCACAGATGTCAGACTATGAATTACAAAGCCACCTGATTAGTATACTACACTTTAGAACAATTCTCATTTGCATATAATTGTTTTTATGGCCTTTCACATCAGTGTAAATGGCCTCTATGTATCTCTACTTTGCTACACTCATTTGTAAGCATCAGCACTACCCCTATCTTATTTGAACAAGGGAATATGAATACCAGCCATTAAGTTATTTCTTGCATATCACAGTAGATTTATGTAATCCATATTTAGGCCCATCGACAAAATGGTGGATCTTTTAAGGTAAAATTGTGGTGGAGGAGGCTTGTACCTGAAAACTGTATACTCTGTGCAACTGTTAATTCTTATGTACAATGAGTCAATGGCATTCAGACTATGGCTGTGCATACAGCAACCTGGCATAGATATATGAAGTATAATTACTACCTTTTATTATACCATGACATTATAATATTGCTTAATTTGACCATTTTGTATCATGTGCCATATGACATTTAGGCACAGAACAGCTTATCAAACAGCAGTGTTATTCAGAAGCTGTACTTTAGACTTCTGCAATGCCATATGTACCTAACTAATCCGGTAGTGAGAACTTATAAGTAATTCTCATTTTACTAACACTGTTAGTTCTATCTGTCAAAAGTAAGATTTATACTGAGAACAAGCCGACATTTCTTTTACCTTTTGCAATTTAATTTTTCTAGTTTTGACTATTTAATGCAGAGATGCTATTGAGAACTGTATAGATATATTTCATGTGACTGGAACTGAGGGTACGACATCAATAATCACCTTGTTTTTTGTGCCAAATATTAACTGTCTTGTTGTAGTGCTGCATCTCATGAAATCTACATTCTCATCTCATGGTACATTTCCCTGGAGAATTTGTGGCTTCTGTCTGCAAGGACATAGGCTGTTATAAAAAAATTATTTACTTTATCAAAAAACTTGACATTTACTACCTTAATGAAGTGATTCAAGCAAATGCTTTGGCTTTAAAGTATGAGAAAAATATAATGATAATTTGTTTATGATAAACACAACTTGTGTTTTAGGCCCTGCCACATTAAATCTGATATTTATAAAATGTTTAGGATTCAGTTAATGTAATGTGTTAAGTTAATTATTCTATGTTGGCAGGGCTAGTCCCACTAGACTGGAGGCCTCTTTTCAGAGGAGATCTGAGCTAGTATTTATACAGACTTTCTTGGGGAACTTTGACCAGAGCATCTGATTAATGCCATAGGATCTCTATCATGCACTGATCACCAGCTCAGGCAGTTGGAGCCTCGGTGTAACATCTTATCCGAAGGATAGCACACATAGGAGTACATCACCCCCTAATGCTGCCCTACATTGTCAGCAGTTGGAAACAAAAAATAATACAATCGATGAGGAATGAGAATGGAACCCACGACCTGATTTAATATCACCAAAGGCAAAATACTACCCGCTGAGCCACTGACACTGATTAATGAATCAAATTAATATGAAATTACACTTTTGACATACATTGAGTTATAAAGTCTGTTTTCCATTCTTGCTTGCAAAATGATATATTTTTTGTGGGAACTGTATAACAGTAGAACTAGAATTTATTAAACTGTGCTCTGGGTGTCTCATGTTTTAAGTTACAAGTCACAAAATGGCAAAGGTATGGCGGAAATGAATGGAAATTAATACAAACTCAGAAGACTTCTTCATGTTTATCCCATATTTTCAACACAGTCATCTTATGGCCCTGCCTTGTGAACTATGCAATTGTTGTGCGCATGTCCTAAGGGAAGTGTTCACATTCTGTTAGAAAAGGTCACTGTCTTGGAGAGAATTGCACAATAAGAGAGAGGTAAGACTCATTTGCTCACATTTGATCTGTTAGATGACAGCTTGATTGATTTAGATTCCTATGGTGTGTTTTCTTAGGGTATGTATTTATTCATAGTTGAGGAGTTTTATTTGTTACTGCTGCTATATGTATTTTATGTTCTTATTATCACATTGATCTGTCCATTCTATTAAGAACAAATGTGTTTTTATTAATGTTTTAGCACAGCACATGTTCTAAGCATTTATGTTTTATTTTTTTCTCAAAAATGTTTTTATTTTATAACAGAAACAATGAACAAACAGTTATGGTTACATTTATAACTAAGCATTTATGTTTTATTTGCAGTTTCAGCTGCATATCTTTGTTTATGTTACTCTTCGTAAGCTGTAATTTACTTTTGTAAAGTGATTTTTAGGTGTATAGGACACCTAAATAAAATTGTATTATGGTTTGATAATTCATGTGACAGAACACCTTTAATGCTATGAATCAAATGTGGGACCAACATGTAAAAAACATGACAAAGTTTTGCTGATGTTCCCTTTGAATAACAGCGAGAAAGCTATTCCTACAAAACTATATTATTTTTATATCTCATTTCATGATAGGTTCAAATAGAATGAAGACAAGTGTTCATAGTCTATAATATAGATAGTGTTACAGGTCTAGATTCCAACATAGATGTGGGATAGGAAGTGGTGGGTCAATGGATGAATAAGTACAATTTTGGAGGGGACACAAAGGCTGGAAATTGTATTAACTTCAGCAGATAATAAAATGAATCTTTTTTAGGCTGTAGTTATTATCAGTGCTATAATTACTTGATTACAAAGGAGGGTGGTTGATTATATTGGATGAAAAATTCTAATACTCCTAGATGGAATGCTAGGAAATACTTAGGTATTTGGGAGTTTGGACATTGGACAAGTGGACAGTAGACAAGCCAGGTTAAGGGTTGGCCTAATGGTTAAGATGTTTATGACACAATGTATAGGGTATGATTTTCACCTTTGTTCACTTCTTGGTTATTGGGTAGGTCTGCAATAGTCTGCAAAATGATTGCCTAGTATTTACATATGAACCTATCCACTGCACTTGAAAAAATGACATGAATGGAACTGTATAGACTCAGGGTGATGAATTTTTCTTTGGGTGTATTTTAGTAGAACTTGAGACTGAGTTATTATACATAAATTGCAACGGCAGTTCAAGTTCTTATAAATGCTGTACATTTGGCCAGATAGCAGTCACTCCATCTATGAGATGGCAGAAATAGATTGTGAACCCCCATGCAAAAATAAATAAATAAAATCAAGCTATAAACCGATAACAGTGGATGTCATACATAAAGCCCCCTATGACATGCAAAGTGGCACTACTGCATATGTTCAGAACTGCATTGATTCATTCATTCATTCATTCATTTACTTTTGTTGACCTGGTATAGCTCATATAACTTTTTTAGAAGGAAATTCAGTATAGTATTGATGCTAACTGATGCAATGTGGCTAGCATATTAGGGTGACTCCTAAATGCATTTCAGATTAGAAGCAAGTTAAACTGAGAGTCCCAGATGTTACAGATGTGGTGGTAAATGTTTTTCTTGTTATACATGGCCAACTAAAAGGTAGTGATTCTTGCAGAAAACAAAATGAATTGTATATGTGTTGTGGAGTTGAGAAGTATTCTGGAATTGATTTCTCAAGGAAATGTAGCAGAGACTGCTATCACAAACAGGAAGAATGTAACTGACTAAAAATATTATTGTGTCATCTGTAAATTTGTTTTAATTAAGTTGTCATGCAAATGAAAAACAAGGTGGACACCTTAGAGGAACTTTAATTGAGATGTGTTTAATATTACTAGAAGATTCAAAAAGGTGAGAAATAAGTATACAGTTGGAATTGAAGGGCAATGCCCAGTATGAAGGTGGTGGGTCTATGGTCACACATCGAAGAAAATCTTCACTGAATGGCTATTCCACAAAGAATAATCTGTGAATGTAGCTTTCATTGCAGAGTGAAATCATCGTAAAAAAAAATCATAGAAAGGTAATAGTTGGCCAACAACAAGGAAGTATTGCACTGTATATGGTAAACTAAATAAAACCTTTTAAAATTTGCCCTTTTCTCCAGTGTAGTGCAAACTCAAGAGTTGCTATATAGATTTGAGGGGGTGTGGGGTGTGTAGCACCCCACTTTCATGGGTTACTTCCTTGTTGTTGGCCAACTATTACCTTTCAATGAAATTTTTACAATGATTTCACTCTTCAAAAAAAGCAATGTTCGGGGATTACTGTTCGTGGAATAGACGTTCAATGGAGTTTTTCTTCAATGTGTGAACATAGACCCAAAGGTGACGGAAGCATAGGCTTCCACATCAGGAGTGATGAAGAAACAGAGACTGCTTTGAAAGATTAATGTGAGGCATAAAGAATAGTTAAAGTGTCTTTTAATATGACCATTTTGATTAGCCATACAAGCACAGTGGGAATTGCTCTGTTATAATGTGGCAGGGGATTCATTTCCCATAGGAATCAGTGGAGAAAATTAAAGTTCAGTCAATGAAGTTTTCATCTGTGGAGAAGTTTGCAGACTTTCACCTATTATGAGATAAGCATTTGATTTAAACTTTCAGGCTACTGGCTTGTTGGTGAACTTTTATAGCAGATATCTGAAAGTGAATAAGGAAGAGATGTGGTAATAATTTTATTTTACATTTGTTAACTGGGAATGTCCGACTGGAGCAAGGTCCATTTACAGTGGAGGCCTGGGGAGAAAAGCTCCACATAAAACAAGTACAGTGGTAGATATATATATATAAAAACAATCACAATATATATGAACACAGGACATATAATACAATGCATTAAAAAATGTACATATACAATAGTTTGTTCTATACAAGCTTATGCAGTCATAGTTTACACATAGTTGAAATTGGATAGGAGTATTCGGGAGCAAAATACTCCCTATTTACTTATGCAGTGAAAGAGGTATTTTGCAAAGTACTCCCTATTTACTTATGCAGTGAAAGAGGTATCTCACAAGAGATAATATACAAATGCAAAACATAATGATTTTTGTAGAAGCTCCTCATGGGAGTATTTTAGTAGAGTATTGTAGGGATAGTAAAAAGTGAGAATATGGGGTAGTAAGAGTGGGAGTGAGGAGGAGTGCATCTAAGTGATGGAAGGACATAGCCAGGACTGTGTGAGGTGCCACTTGACTAATTTTTTGTATAGTGATATAGATGGATCTGAGGTGATATTCTGGGGGAGGCTGTTCCATTTCTTGGTGATGGAATAAGAGAAAAGAGGTCCAGATCAATGGATCCACACAAAAGACTATGTTGATTACTTTTTTAGCAGTGAAATGATCAATTTAATGGATGTGTCTTTTGATTAAACAACAGCATACTTCACTTGAGGGTCTTCATGTGGTTAAAGACATGGGAACATCAGTCCACCTAATAAGTCCACAAAAACGCTAGCTAGGCATGAGCAAGTGTGTGAAAGTATATAACAACACTGGGCTTAGCACAATATTGCATTACACCAGGCCTCCCAACCAACAGTAGTAAGGAGTTAAGTGCGTAACTGAAAAATCCAAGCCAGCCACAGGCAATGACTTTTGCTACCCAGCTTTCACCCTCCTCTGCCTAGACAGTAAAGTTACCAATGGTGTTTATCCCTGGAAAAAGAGGTTTCCTAATAGGTACATAGATGTATACTAGACTAATGACCCCTTGGTCCTTTCTAAGCCTAGTTATGCAACCCAACTGTATCTCATGAGTTATTGTGCCTTAGATGTTATTTTAAGGGCTGTATGTTGGTTAGGGTATGATTTAATGGATGCCTCTGTCTATCAGAGACCTAGGTGTCAGACCAGGGGTGAATTTCCAGTTTCCCATTCACTGGACCAGGTTGCACTTCAATAGGGTTAGGGAAGGGCTCTGATTCACATGGATGACAAGCCTATTCCAGAGAATAGGAATTATCTGATATGCATACCTGCCCCTCCAACATGTCTTGTTTAAGCTATAAGCAAAGTTTAAATCCTTAGATCTAGTAGTTCTAGCTGTTTATTTTGTGGATAGGAAAATGTTTATCAGAATAGGATCCAAGAATGCCTTGTATGCCAAGCATAAATCATCTCTTAGCAGTGTGTATGTTTCCTACGTACTTCACCTCTCAGCAGTGTGTAGAAAACAGAGTATAGAGACAGGACTAACTGGTGGCCCTGATAGGTCATATTTCAGGCTAATTAGGAGGTGTCCTGGAATATTATCATTTACTCTGTTTCCTACGTACTTCACCTCTCAGCAGTGTGTAGGAAACAGAGTATAGAGACAGGGCTAACTGGTGGCCCTGAGAGGTCATATGGCAGGCTAATTAGGAGGTGTCCTGGAATATTATCATTGCTCACTGAAGCTGCATTTTTGGCCTTAGAGAGTACATCTAGGACCTGCTCCCTACTGGTAGTTGGATGGATTATGTTTGATGGTATTTCCTGGGGGGGGGGGGGGGTTGGCTGGGGCTGAGAGCGTGTAAAGCTGGAGGTGAATTTGTCAACTACTGGATTTGCTATATTTCACTTTTGTGTGAAAGTGGCTCCAGTTACCAGTGTTGTGCCTCTGAGGTTTCAGATATAACTAAGGAAGACATTATGGCCTTGGCCTGAGATGCTTTCTTTACCTCAAAATTTGTTTTCTTGGACTTAATTAGTCCTCTTAGTTATCTGTTCAGTTTGTACACAAGTTTTTATCTTTTTTTGGTGTGGATACCACCAGGGGAAGTTTGTTTTTTTGAGTTAGTTTTGGGCTAATGTTTGTCAGGCACACCAGTCTCTATGTAATCGATGGCATGGTTGTACAGAACATCTGTGAACAATTCTGCAGAGCTTGCAGTCTTATCTGAGGGGCTTGAAATTTTGACAGATTATCACTTAATAAAAGGTAGTTTGCTTTTGTGTATTTTCTAGCTGTCACAGGGCTTGCTGGAGTTATAAAACTGATTCTTATTTCAGGAAGATTTCTCTGTGTTCTGACCTTACCAGAGAGAACATGACACTGTGCAGCATTCTTCCCATATTTGTGAGTATCAGGTCCAATATGTTTGTACCTCTAGTAGGCATATATACACTAACTGGTCCAGGGGGGTTGTGCTTATAAAGTTTAGGAATCTCTGTGCCTGCAAATTTGGAGACATGTAGGATTCCCAGTTTATAAAGGGATAATTAAAGTCCCCCCATCAGTATAGTATTTGCTTGAATGGTGAGTGTCTCCAACAGGTGTAAGCATAAGGTATGAGTGTCATGGGACATAGAGTGTAATCGATAGCTTGCTACAATATGGTATGGGACTTTGTCTATGGTAATCTGGAACTGGAGAAACTCCAGTTCATCATCCTGTTTAACCAGCCTAAAGCTATACTTGTTATTCATGTAGATTGAGACACCTCCAACTTTAGACCCTGTCTATGCATTTGCTAGTCTAAGTGTGTAGAAATTGCTGAAGCCTTGCACTACTGGATTACTCCATGAGGCTTTAAACCATGTCTCTGTAACTGTACAGATGCCTGCATTCTCCAAGGTGAGGAGAGCTTGCAGGGAGTGGAGCTTCTTGTTTAGCCTCATGGCATTGAGCAATAACACCTTTAGATTTCCTATGCTTTGTTGCAAAGTTTTTCAATTTGGCATTGCCTAAAAAAGGCTATATGGGGAGGGGGCAGTGCTTTAACCAGTATTCAGAAACCTAGAGGGGGACAGGTGCAGACTATCCTTGGCAAATCAACACGGTTTATTAACTACATCCTCCCAGGCTAACAAATATTGTATCCTTCTTGAATGATAGTAAAAATTAAGTCAATTATTAAAGTCACTCATCTTCTGTTCATATTGTGAGATCATCCTTGGTAAAGGTGCAATGCTGTTTAGTATTAGACACATGCCAGCTTGTGACACATAGTCTGAAAGCTCCATAATGTCTGTGTTCATATAATCTAGGGTTGTACATCTCATAACATTTACATCTACATGAACTATGACTGCATCATACTGGTATCTATGGTACAGTGACTTGAGTGCATGTGTAACTTTGCAAGTGACTGCTTCACAAATCAGCTATCACAAAACTGCAGGAAGACTTAAATGTAAATCACATTTAAGTGCAACAAATCATATAAAAAAGCTTTTATTCTCAAAGAGGTAAGTTTCATGCACCCTCTGCTACTTATACATATTAACTACAAAACTGTACTACCTCAGGAAAAGAGAAATCCAAAAGAAAGATCAGCCTCTGGCTTGAATGCAACATCCCAGGAATCACACGCTAACAATCGACAATAATAGAGTTAATCAGTAGCATAGAGATATTAAGCATGACACCCAAAAAGGGGACGCTTCTCCCATGAGTACATATGCTCTGCTAAGGGTCTATATTATATCCTCAAATGCTTAAAAAAGTGAACGCTGATTGATCAAACTTATTTTTGCGAAACTGCAAAATATCGAAGCAGCAGAAACTCTAATTTTTTCCTAGGGAAAGAATTTGGTTGTCCGTTTCTGTTGCTTTGGTATTTTCAGTGTTATGGTGGAAAGTTACCGTCAGATTCAGGTAAGTGTGCGATTGTGTGGATGTGAGTGTTAGGGTGATTTAGGTGAGTTAGGGTTAGGTGTGTGTGCGATTGAGTGGACATGAGGGTTAGGGTGGATTTAAGTGAGTTAGGGTTAGGGAGTGGGTGAGGTGAGTGTGCGATAGTGACGGACCTTAGGGTTAGGGTTTGGGTTAAGGTAAGTGGGTAGTTAGTGGTGTGTGCATAGTTTAGTGTAGGGTTAGGTATCAGATTTTAGGTGTATGTCTGTGGATTTCTGTTTGTTTGGTGTGCTTGTGTTGTGTGTATGTGGTTTGGATCAGCGATCTTTTTCCCTGGGAAAAAAATCACTGATCTGACACTTCGAGATTGTAAGCTTTCACTTAAATTAGGTCAATCAATCAGCATTCGCTTTTTAAGCATTCGATGATATAATATAGACCCACAGCTAATACTAGATAGGTTGGGAAAATGGAGAGGTCACTAAGGAATTAGGGAAGCTTGTTGTTCAACGGCTGTTAAGGAGGAAAAAGAAAAACATAATATCGATGGGTTTTATTCTAAGTCAGACGGAAAACCACTGCATCCTATGTTTTGTCTTTACTTACCCACAGCAATAGTAAATTAGCTTTATTAGAAATTATATTTAAATATGCCTGCTCTTTTCATCACCAATGATAAAGGCAGGAAATTTCGTTTTATTTTTTTCTTTTCCGTAGTTTATCACTTAAATTAAAGTGATAAAGCTATAAGCCATCATAATAGGAAAACATTAAAGAACAGAAAGCCAGGATACAAAACTCTTCTCTTCCACCCAAAACATGACAGAAGAACAAGCAAAGTCTCAGTTAAACAATGAGGGAAAAGTGGTTGGAAATCTAAATTGCAAACACCAGTGTTTCCAGTCTAAAGCAACATAACTGAAGCTAATTATTTATTGAACTCAAAAATAATTTTCTGGTCTGGAAAATACATATGAGAGAATTTATGTTCCAAGGAAGGTCCACAAGCATAAAATGAAAAACTCTTTTTTACCACAGTAGATTTAGCGCTTTCATCTGTTTATATCACAAGACTTCTTCAGAATCTACCTTCATATTGTTTAAACACATTTAAATAGTACAAATACATAATCACCTGACCCAATAAAACAAGCATTTAAAGAAACACTAACTTATAAATATGTATGTGTGAACAAATATATTACAAATAGACAAATATGTATATACAAAAAGACGAAAGACGAAAGAGATTAATCTACTGTGGTAATAAAGAGCTTTTCATTTTATGCCTGTGGACCTGCTTGGAACACTTGGACTGAATTTTTACTTCTTGGTGTGTGCTGTTTTGGTTCCCAGTTATGTTGACATATGAAAGAATAAAATAACTCTCTGTAGGAGCAAATAATTGTACCTGTACAGCAGATGAATGAACAGAAATGCATAGAAAGAATTTTTTGATTGCAAGAAAAAAAGGCAGTTGTGAAGAAAGGACTACTTGTATCTTTATTTTTGATGTTTGCTACATCGAAAAGAAATAGCTTGAAGGCATCAAACAGGTTAGAGATTTTTTTTCAATAATTCTTTATTTATTATTTTCATTGATATAATATAGCAAACATAGTATAGTAAGTAGAGGTAACATCACTTCAGAGAGAAAAAAAAATTGTTATACATTGTTGGTAGTACAATAGGAAGTAAAACAATCAACCAATACTATTTACACTATATACATAGATACTTTCAATATTCAAGAGAGAAAATGTTACAATTCAGTGAAAGTTATTGTGATTACAAATATACATTATAAAAAGGAGGGAGAAGAAAAAGAAGAAAACAATTTTGTGGGCTGTGAATATAGTTTAATATGGAGCATTTTATATATAGTTAAGTTTACTACACTGTAATGAGCTAGGCAAGAATAATATTAAAGATTTGTTCCCATAATTCCCTGTGTTTGATGTTTTTGTTCCCCTTGTCAATTAGAGTTTTATGGGCTACGAGATGTTTAGTTGCCATTAATCTAAAACCCTCCCAGGAAATGTTATTTAGATTAAGCCAATTGGTTGCTATATAAAGTTTCATTAGGAGAAAAAGATTAATCATAGTAATTACTTGAGTTTTAGAAATATTATTTGGTAGGATATGTAGAAGAGTAAATTCCCAGGTGAGTGGGGATGATTGGTAACCCATTTTTTGTAAATGAAATTTAAGGGAGTTCCAAAGTTTAAATACACACTTACAGCTCCAGAATAGATGGAGTATATCCGCCGATATAATTTTGCAGTGTGGACAAAGAGGGGATTTCATAGAGTTAAATTTATGTAAAATAACGGGGGTGAAATATGTGTTGTTATAGATCATAAGTTGGGTAAATGCCAATTTTTTAAGGGGTATGGATTTGTTTGTTAAATTAATTGCTTGAATTAGGTGAAGGTTATCAATGGATGGATTATTCTTTCTCCAAAAGTCTGAAACAAGTATGTCGTTTTGGAATTTAATGTCTTTGATTAATTTATATGAATTAGTGATACATTTTTTGGTTGAACGGATGGTTTTCCATAGGGAATTACATGTTAACAAAGCATTATTGTTTATGTTGCTGTTTTGTAGATAGCTGGAACATAGTTCTTTAATTTGCCTTAGAATCACTAGATAGGATTTGGGAAGGTTCAATCGCTTCCTCATTTCTTTTATAGCGCCGTTTAGATATGGGTATAGATCTTGAATTGTTATATTAATTAATCTAGGAAAGGGATTCAGGTTTAGGGTCTGATTGTTTATTTTAAGGTTGGGATTTTTGTGCAAAGGTTGTAACACCATCATAGCTTGAGCCAGATTTAAATGTTTAAAGAGTTTTTGAGTTAATAAGATAGAGTGTTTAAGGGGTTCTCTTATTTTGTACATTTTCATTAAAGTGGTGTTTAGAAAGGGTAGTGCTTTGGGATTGATATCTAAGCTTTTGATATGTTTTTGGTATATTATTATCCACATCGGGGACCAGTCTTTATTCTTTGGGTTGTAATCAGCTATTCACAGTACTCTATTAGCGTTAGTAATTAGGTAATAAGTCTCGAAATTGGAACGGTCTAAGCCACCTTTACTTTTTGGGATCGAAAGTTTAGTATATGAGAATCTGTTTTTTTAAGGCTCCCATATAAATTTTGCGAGTAGAGTGTGAATTTGTCTAAAAAATTTATTAGGTATGTTTAATTGCATAGTCATGAATATATAAAGTAGTCTGGGTAATACATTCATTTTAATTATTGAGACTTTTGCTAGTTAAGGTAGTTTTAGATTTTTCCATCTATTAAGGTCTAGAATAATATTTTGCCATTTTTGTTTTATGTTATTTGAGTAGAAATGTTCATTGTTTGTTGAAAAAGTGATGCCTAAGTAGTTGATTACCTCTTTTGTTTTTATTTTTCCTATTAGGGGAAAAGTGAGAATGGTTTAGGGGGTTTTAAAGGAAATATGCTAGTTTTTTTTAAGATTTAATTTGTAGTTTGATATTTTTGAGAAGTATTCTATAGCAGATAATATTTTGTTTACGTCTGAGATTGGTGTAGTACAATAGATATTCAAATCATCTGCAAAGGCTGAGAGGAAGATTTTGGTGTGAAATATCATTGGGGGGTTATGGTAAAGATTTTGTTTAATATTTAAGAAGAGAGGTTCAAGATATAAGTTAAAGAGTATAGGAGATAGAGGGCATCCTTGACGAGTTCCATTTTTAATTGAAATTCTCTTTGACCAGGTTTTGTAGGTTAGAGATTTTTTACTCTTTGTAGGAGCAACAGTGTGATGTGACCTCCTTGTAAAATATAAAAATATCATATATTGTATTTAAGTTCAGAGACTGCAGCTGCTAAAATGTGACAGAACCAGGATTATCTCTATTCTCACCACCTGATGTCTGATAATGTTCAGTTGGAGCCTTACTTTTTGATACAGAACATGGCAATCATTTCTGTGTGAAGAGCTGACATCAGGGAAAGCCTTACTGGCTGTCATGAATACAGACTGCATTATTAAAGAATAAGAGATATCTGTATGACAAAAAGCTAAAGACAGCATTTCTCTAGTATAGATCTTATAAATAAAGCCTTTACCAGTAATGTAATCCCCTTAAGATATCGTATGATACAATAACAAATTCAGGTTTGGAAACTGAGAAAGGAGGGGAAAGTTGATGTTATTAATTTACAATTCTATATTTTGGAAAATGCAGTTCATTTGTTTAGTAGCAACTAGCAAATAGCTGTTTTCTTGCCAGACTGATATGACCTAGTTAATTTCAGATCTCATGTTTTGGTTTACGATAATGGACTTGCAAAAAAATAAATAAATAATGTACTCTGCAAGTTGAAGCTCTGTGGGTGCTACAACTAGTGTTCCTTCTAGGTGTTATCCAATGGGTGAAGCAGAACCATCTCATCCCCCCTTCCACAGGATGGGGCTGACAGAGAACACTTTGGCTCATCCTCTCCATCTTGTTTTCTCTAGAGTCCATCCTGCTGATCAAATGTGGGTCATGTGGATCACAGTCAGGCTTCACCCTCTGTATTATAGGAGTATGCTAGGAGATTTTAATATTTAGAAGAAGGCAAGAAGAGATGATAGCATCCAGTGTTTAATACGAAGAGACAGCAGAAGAAGACAGAGGATGATGAAGATATAAAAGGCCATGTAGGATACCTGGAGACTGGATGTGAATGTGCTTGGATTTGTTTTTTCTGAGACTACTGCAGTTGGTGTCAGTTGTCACAAATGTTCAGAACCTGTCTGATGCCACGACATCTGTGTTAAATGCATATGCATAGAGGCTTGAGAATGGAAGGACCATGTCTGTGGCATGGTAGCGACATGCTGTCCGGCATGGCTGTTGCACATACAACTGCCCTGTTACCCTTCTAGTTTAATTGCAAGTCACAACATGTCTTGAGACCATCTTTGAAGATAACGCTTTCTAAACATGGCTACCACGCCTTGTGTTAAGACACAGCTTGTTCCTCTATTGAGTTACCTGACAAGGATATTGAAAACCAACTGAACACAAGAGAAACTTATCCTTGAAGCCCCACAGGAACTACCTAGACTGTCTGTGGTCTGCCTCACAGTGTAGGTCTTATCCAAGAGTATCTTTAGGATAAAAATATAACTTGTGAATGCCTTCATGTAATATTAATTGTGAGTGTATTAAATATGTAGTATTCTGTAAGGACCAGCACACTCGCAGACCTACCCCTCCCTGAACTTAGTCTTAAATATCTCCCCCCAGCTCCTATCCTAGTGAAGCTGGTGTTCTCCCTTCTTTCACCGCTAGAGGGCAGCACACTACTTGCCATGGTAAACTATCTTTTACTGGCAGTAGAAATCCACTAGCACTGTTGTCCAGCCTTTCTCTGTTATCCCTGCATCTATTTTTTGACTCAAGTAATTACCCCTTACCCAACGCAAAGTTGAATAGGGTCTTATCCTGGTTAGAGTGAGAGCTTCAGAATCTAGACAAGCCCTTATCAAGCATTATCATAGCTACTGGCTCTTCTCCTTCTTTAACTCTCTGCTTAAACTCCCATCCCTGCTCTAGCATCAGTTACAAATTTGCTCCCCACCTTTCAGTTTAGTAGTACTAGAAAAGTTTTTCTTACCTTTCCTTTAGCCTGTAGAATTTAGTCTCTCTGTTAAACTGATTGCCTCTCAACCTCTCTCTGCTCCAGCCCGCTCCGTTCGCCCTGTGGGCTCACTCCTCTATTACATCTACCAACGGTACTATCATCTCACCTGATTTATCCACTAAACTACTACGTGTAACAATAGATAATCAATTGAACTTTGATGCCCATATTGACCTTACTATCAAAACTGTTAATAAAAAGATAGGAGCCCTCTACAGACTTAAGCTCTTTCTACAACAACTGCTAAAGTGTCCCTAGCCCAAACTCATCTCATCTCCACATTACTATATGCCTCCCCAACTTTTATCAACCTCTCTAAATCTAACCTTCAGAAACTTGCCACAGCCTACCACAGCATTGCTAGGTTTGCTACAGGTTCCCCATTTCGCACACATCATTGTGTTAATCTCAAAATGCTTGATTGGCTTGAACTTCAACATCTTATTCTATTACATCAATTAGTCATCACATATAAAATTCTCCATTACCCTACTAATACACCCATACTCAATAACCTTGTGGCCCCCTACCAGAATCTCTCTTCCCTTCGCTCTGCAAACAAACTGCTAGTAGCCACTCTCAAGTCACACAATAAGGCAGGCGACTCCTTGTTCAATACTAGTGGCCCATACTGGAATAAACTCCCCACAGAATTGACTACTTTGGGCTCATCACAACTTTTCAAGAAACAACTAAGATACTATCTCAAATCCCACTGGCTATGCCCTTGCTTGAATCCAGACTGACCTCCCCTCTAACTTTCTTTATACTTCTCTTCATTACTTCTCCTTCTTCTCTCAATACTAACCCTCTGTAGCTCGCCTATCTCTCAAATGGACTTTCTTTTTTCTCTACAAAGTCGCCTTCTCCTTTTATTAGATATATTACTGCAACATGTCACCTCACCTTGTTTTTAAACCTATTAATCATCCCTGCTGTGCAATTTCTGTTCCCTAGAACTAGTGCCCAGTCACTAATTGTTTATCACAATTCTTAATATTGTAAATATTTTTGATTCTTATGGTTGTTATGAAAGAATATGGGATCATGGATCCCTTCAGTATTTCTCCTTTGTTTTGTTTACCTATCTTAACGTGCAACTACACTACATTGAATTTGTTCTTTACATTCTTATCATTTTTGTTTTTTTTGTTTCTTTTATTGTCCTGTTTGAATGTTTTTACTAGTATATAGTGGAGCTTTTCTCCTTGGGCCTCTGCTGAAAATGGACATGTATCCAGCCAGACTAGCCCGGTCAACAAATGTAAAATAAAATAAAATAAATAAAATAAATAATAAAAGTTTTTAAGTATTTTGTTCTGTACATTTTTCTTGCTTTTGTATTTCTGTGTGTGTTTTTCAACTGGCATGGCTGAACCTCTGAAGCAGTCTGATCACAAAAGCATTTTTTTTTACTCCTCGTGTTTGTGTTGAGGTGAGTGTTAGTTTGTAGCACTGCACAGAACAGCAGAAGTCCAAGCTATGGTCCTATGTCCAAGCCTGTACTTCAGTAACTGATCCATTTTTTCCTTCCTAACCTGTAATACTATGAAACAAATATGGAGGTCACCCTGCTAGCACTGCAACTAAGGCCTTGTCTTTAGCTTACAAGCTTCCCTCAGAACTGGTGTCCATAAACAGGTCCTAGAACTATCCTTGTGAAAAGGACTGATGAATTCTTGACCAGACATCCTTAGACCAGTTTATCTAATGAGGTCTTGAACAAGGTCCATTCATTCCTTATGTCCACAACCTTCCTCAATAATACAGCAGAAACTGTTCTAGAAGTGGGATTTAAACATATACCACATTTAAGCATCTGTTAGACACTCCTATGACATCTTCTCTAAACAGCTAGGTTTCCCAGATATATCCAAATGCTAACTTGCCATCTGACACAGCTCACTACAAACTGGCAGTCATCTGACAGTTCAGTACCTCTGCTGACTTGAGTGCAGATCTGGTTACATAACTACATAGTGTTGCCATGAGAGTGGTCAAGTATCAGGGGGCTTCTTTGTGGATGTGTGTGTTTGTGCACATGGGCATCTGAATGAGTGTGTGTGTGTGTGTGTGTGTGTGTGTGTGTGTGTGTGTGTGTGTGTGTGTGTGTGTATGTAGGCATGTGCACATGTATGTGTGTATCTGCACACATGTATGTGTGCTTGTGTGCATTTGTATCCATGTGCAGTTGGGAGTCTGAATGATTATATGTGTGTGTGTGCATGTATGTGCATGTGTGCATGTGCACATATAGGTGTCTGACTGCTCGTCTGTGAATTTGTTGTGTGTGTGTGTGTGTGTGTGTGTGTGTGTGTGTGTGTGTGTGTGTGTGTGTGTGTGTGTTTGCGTGTGTGTGTGTGTGTGTGTGTGTGTTTCTGTCTTTTCATATGTAGGGTAGTGCCCTTGTTAAAGTGATGCATGTACCCACAAAAAACACTATGTGCAGCGGTTAGCATTGTCACCTCACAGCAAAAGGTTCTCAAGTTAGATTCTCGGATGGGATGCCTTCTGTGTGGAGTCTGCAGGTCCTCCCTGTTTTCTCGTGGGTTTCCTCCAGGTGCTCCGGTTTCCTCCCACATTCCCAACACATGCTGCAGGTGGATTGGACATTCTAAATTGGCCCTAGATGTGAGTGTGTACATGTGTGTGTCTTCTGTGGAAGGTTGGGCACCAGGCTGGTAACTCGACACGTTAAAACTCTACTGCCACTCGTTCTGCAGACCGATGATCCACTGTGATGACCCCTACCAGGAGCAGCCAAAAGGAGAAGAAGGAGGTGATGTCTGACAGTGTAGTGCTTGCTTCAGAGGCATGGTAATTATTAAAGAGTCTTTTTCATTGTGGCTCTACCTGCATCTGAATCAGAATTAATCATGTAATGTTAATTGACCTGTTTTGGGAAATTAGTATGGGTGATGAAACATTTACTGAAGCCTAGGGATAATGTATTAATGAGGCATATTGACTCATGTTGAAAAAGTAGTATACAATTACATCATTTGCTTTCTATGATATAACAAAAATCCTGAAAATGATATGTTAACTCCTATGCTAAACTGTCATTCTGGCTGTGAAAATTAGCTGCCATAGAGCAGAAGGAGTATTGATTTGATGTGCAAAGTATTTGTTTAAATTATTATTTCAAGTTCCCCGAAATAACCAAATCGACATTCATAAATGCAAGTGCAATTAGTGCATTAATGTATATGCTCAGTAGTTTGGTAATTCCTGATGCTGCTGTAGCAGACAATAGGCAACAACAGAAAAGTCAGAAATGTTGAAATTCTGTGCCTGACTTGCAATTCAGACATATTGCCAGTGCAAAGGATCCACAATCTAATGGTCAAATGAAGACAGCTATGCAGACAGCAAAGACTATAAAGACAAAGAGCTGTAGCAGGAGGCATGAGGATTGTCCGCCCACAATTTTTGAATATAAGAACATTCCATTGAAGGACTCAGTCTTTCAATACTCAGTTACTAATGGGTAAAAGAATAACAAAGAAATTATCTACTTTTTCTACACTACTGATACCAAAAATCAATATAGAGTAAAGGAAATGACACAAAGAAATCACAGAGGACAAAAAAATGACTTTCCTGTCTAAAGATTTTTGTATAGACATAATAACAGACATCTGTTTAAGACAAACACAGGAAAGTTACAGGAGGAAGAAGAGGAAGTATCACAGCTAGTTGTATCATAAGAAAAGTGACTGTGAGAAGAGTTGCAGAGAAAGACTCCTGAAGTTCTGTCTTCTTCTAAGGAAATGGTAGTGTAGAAAGAGCTGTTCCAAAGGGAAGAGCCGATCTGAGTGTGAATATACCACATAGTGAAAGCCATTGGACAATCAGAGATACATATGGAATGTTGGAGAGCTAGGTATTATACGAAGGAATAAATTATATTTTATTAAAATGTTTGTCAGAATATCAACAAAATTATTATTGATGTAAATAGCCCATAAATGAACTTAGTATAGAATTATGGTAAATTATAATGAGTGTGTTGAGCAGATGGAAAGAGTACTTTGAAGGGCTGATGAATGAAGAGAATGAGAGAGAGAGAGAGAGAGAGAGAGAAGGTTGGATGATGTGGGGATAGTGAATCAGGAAGTAAAACAGAT
>NC_056749.1:102946384-102996384 GCF_019279795.1 Protopterus annectens | reverse complement strand
GACTTTCCTGGTAATCAAATTTCAATCAATCAAGTTCCTGGGCTGCTTACTTTGTCCTACACAACATCAGTGCCCCAAGTCTGAAGTACCATTTGGTCTTGCATAACCCAGTGGGATCTTTTTTTTTGTTCCTTTATCATGGGGTAGTTGATTTCCTACTATAATCTTGGAATATTAGGATGTACGTGAGCACCACTTATTTCAAATCGTCTTCCCACTCCCATGCTAGCTAGCTTCAAAGATTCACTTAAAACCTATATTTCCCACCTAATATTTTAACATAATGTTGTTTTTCATATGTTGGTTTTAATTTCCAGACAATGCTATTTGTTTATAGAGCTTTTAACTGTATTTTTGTAGTTTTTATTATGACATTAATACATTCAAATATGAATTTGAAAAGCACAGGGACCAAGTGGGTGCATCCCATGGGTGTTAGAAATCTGGCCAGTGTGCTGAAAAATCCCTTGATTGAGGTATTAGCCAGCTTTAACCAAGGCTATTAATTCAGTTTGTTATACTTTACACTTAGCTAGTTTTATAAAATGTTATACTGTTAATTACTTTTCTCCTCCTCCTGTCCACAACTCACCTCCTCACCCCTCCCCACTCTTAACTAGCCAGAAATCTGCATCTACCCACATTCATCCCCTATTTATACCCATATTTTCCCCAACCCTTCTTAACAAAATGTAACTGTTTTCTACTGAAACTTTCCCCTTCCTCATCTATTCATTAACGTTTCTCTACACTACTCTGATTGTATGCCTTTGTTCTAGACCTCTTACCTTAGAATTGTATGTATCCTTTGTACTGGGCAGATTTTATTTGACTTACTGAATGTGTATATTATCCCCTTTTAGTCAATGTCCATGTGAATTTTGTGATTTACACTTTGTATGAAACTGTAGTATGTAAAACTTCAATCTAAATCTGTAATTTGCTCTAGACCTCTTAAATAGGAATTTTAGGTTGACATGAAAGATCTGTTTAGTAGCATCCCTCATAATAAAGAGCAAGACTGGTTTGCTGATTATTTGGGTTTTTATTTGAAATTACAGTAGGACACAGTTAATATTTTAACAGTATTACTTGAAATAGTTTTGCATAACAACTTAATTTATTATGAAGGCCATTATTTTAAACAGCAGTCTAGAGTGGCAACAAGTGCTGCTTGTGGACCAGTTTATGCCGACAATGTCATGACTTTTTGGGAAGCACAATATTTATATAACAGCAGCTGCTACCAGTATATTAAGATACATGCATGATTCTTGGATGAACTCTTTATTGTACAGACAGGCCCTGAGGAAATTATACCAGACTTCATGAATTAGATCAATACAAGTACAACTTTTCTCTTATTTACATATTTGGTAGATAGATATACCATTTCTTATTTGGATGTCCATTGTGTGGGTAGGAATACTTTGGTTTCAAACATGTATAGGAAGCCTACATATTAGAATAGCTTATTGCACTACGATAGTAGTCACCCACACCCTCAGGAAAAAGGCAGTAATAAACAGGCAAATGGTAAGAGCAGCCATAATGGGGTTAAAAGTTGATGATTTTATCCTTGAATGTGACCATATGGATAAAATGTTTTTAAATAAAGGATAGCCTGAATCATTAATATGAGTAGTAAAATAGGACATTATCAGGAAGAAGAAAAATGGCTACTTTGCCCCTGTTTAAGATCAGACTGCACAAAAACAAAACACATGGAACACAATAACAGATTAAGTGATAGTATTTGTGATAAAAATGGAGTTATGCAGACTGGTCCTGATATAAATGATAGACAAAAAGATCTGAATAAAATTGGGTTTAATACAACTTACTCCAATGATAGTGAAGACATGAAAAGAATCATAGAGAAAAATTGGGGCCTATTAAAATACGATTCTGAAATTTATAATAGTTTAAGAGCATGCCCAAAAATAATTTATAAGAAGGGACAAAGTTTCAGGCATATTTTTGATAATTGTATCAGCTCTAATAATAAAAAGTCTCAAGGAAAAATAAGTAGATGTGGAGCGTGCTCACAATATACATATATTCATATAGGTAGCGAGGTCAACATTATGAATAAGTTCTTCAAAATACAAGGAAATTATAATTGTCAAAGATCTGGAGTCATTTATGTCACAAGTTGTATGGAATGTTTCGCTTATTATACTGGGAAAACTGAGTGGAAATTAAAGCATTGAATATATGAACTTATATACGACATTAGTAAAAGGAAGACTACTAACGCATTATACCGGCATATTGAAAGATGCAGTGACCACTATTTTCATTTTGCCATTCTTGAAAAAATAAATATTGATCCTAGAAGTGACCCACGGACTACATTATTAGAAACTAGAGAACTGTGGTGGCAACTATTATTAGATGCATCTATCCCACCAGGTTTAAATGAGTACATCTCCATTAATAGTTTATGTAAAGTTAAGGGCATATTTTAGTTAAAGATACTGGCTCTTTAAATGTTTTGATTCTAAACTGATTTAAGTTTGATCAGCTGACTATTTTTTTGTATAAAAGTTTTAGTCACATGATTTTAAAAATCTGAAGAAGTCTCATATTTTTGACAATAGAGACAAAAGTGCTTATCAAGTTTACTGAAATTATTTTAATTTAGTTAATAGAGTACAGGGTTTTAGCACCCCTAAAGCTAGTATTGTCATTTAATCATAAATGTTATCAGTGACAGTAATTTCTACCTGCTGCTCCATAGTACAAAATTCCAACTGATTGCCTACTCTTATTGCTGCTGGCATTGAAATAAATCATTGTGTCCCCATTTTGGATTTCATGAAGCTGTACACTATAAACCAGGATTCAGCATCACCAGCCACTGTGAGTAGTTATAATGCAGCCCTTGTATGGTGTTGGTGACCTGATGATATGGATAGACATAAACAAGATTATGATTCTCTTCTTGCAAAGTGATATTTGGGTATATGTGAAGAAAACTGAATTGGACATGCAGATAAATGTAGTTTTTATTTCAGTACAGAAGAGGAAAAATCTATAAGCAAAATTAGAATTAATCCCAGTATAGATTGTCTAATCATCTGGAGGGAAAATTAACTGAATCTTCTTCTTCTTCTTTCGGCTTTTCCTGGTTAGGGGTTGCCACAGGGGATCATCTGTCTACTCATGATTGGCAGTGGAGTTTTACGGTGTTGAGTTGCCAGCCTGGTGCCCAACCTTCCACAGAAGGCACACACATGCACACACTCACACCTAGGGCCAATTTAGAGTGTTCAATCCACCTACTGCATGTCTTTGGGATGTAGGAGGAAACCGTAGCACACTGAGGAAACCCACGTAACCACAGGGAGGACATGCAGACTCTGCACAGAAGGCACCCCAGCCAAAAATCGAACCGGAGAACTTCTTGCTGTGAGGTGACAATGCTAACCGCTGCACCATCGTATCCGCCCTCGGAAAATTAACTGAATCTATTATAAAATAAAATAACATGCAAGGCTGAGTGGGACATGGTGTGGGTAAGAATGGACTCCACCTCCAGCTTTTACTGACAGGTATTAGAAGCCTAAGCGTAGGTGCAGCTGTAAAATTTTTGTTCTTTACTCACAAGCATAGTAATGCATTGTGACCCTAAATCATAATACACTGCCAAATACCAACTTTGCAAAGAGCATTGACACACTGCAGTACATGGTTATGCAGAAGTATAAAAACTGCTTATTAAAAAGGAGCATTCCTAACAAATCTACAGTGGTAGTGTTGTATTGCTTTACATAAAATGACAGAGCCAAACACTTATTTTCTTATTTTGTTTTGAGCTTTAAGATTGTCTCAATTAGCACTGGAATTATAGTGCATAAGCCTTTTATTTATGGCAGTACTCATTCAAGTAATAGAAAGGCATATTTTCATAAAGTAAGGACAAGTTTCATTTTGTTTTGAGCTTTAAGCAGAATTTCTCAGTTAGCACTGGAATTACAGTACATAAGCCTTTTATTTGTGGCAGTACTCATTCAAGTAATAAAAAACAGATTTTTATAAAGTAAGCATTAGTTTCAGGCTGAAATTCCTAGTACCAGAAAGAGCACACATTCCATAATAATTGTTTAAGGAAGCCAGAGCATAAACATTTATTTTATGGAGTGGGTTTTCAACAATGCTCTGCAAACATAGAGCAGAAAGTTAACTTGGGATATTTTCTAGAATTTCAAGCAGTTATTGTGTGTTTAACTAAGCTGTCATGGGTAGTAAAGGGGTAGTTATCTATTTTCGTTTAATGGAGCTCTCATTGCAATGATTGAAGGAGCCCTTAACAGAATGTCCATCAGCTCTGTATCTGCTACATAGGATAAAACAAGCAACTCAAAGCCTCAAAGAATCCAATCTATTATATGGATGTAATAGCATGATGCTTTAGTGGTGGAGTCTGGGCTTATGCTCAACAGCTGAGTAAACTCTGTAGCACTGATGAATATGAAAAATGTACTTAAGTAATCAGATGGGCAAGTAATTCCATAAAAATGGCCACAAAATGCGTTACTTCTAGGAAAACCAAAATCAATTACCTTACAAGGGTTAGAAGCTGGTATAACAGTTAAGGTGTTAACTTCACAGATCAGATTCAAGATACAGGTTTTGATTCTCACATTTGCAAGAGAAATTGGCTACACTTAAAATGGCCCAAGAGTAGGTAGCATATTACTTACCTGTGACTAATATATGTGGATAACAGTCTGAGCTAGAAAAAAATCAAAACACAATTCTTTAATGACACATTTTACATTAGGGTAAACCACAAGGTGTTTTATCCTTATATGCTTATGAAGCCACTATTCATGTAAAGGAATGTGTTGTGACCCTTTCTTCAAAGGTAACCTTTATAATCAAGGTGACATTTATGCCAACTTAAATGGAAGAAACATCTCCTCCATGGAGAACTTTGTAACCAATGACAAAATATCTGTAAGCCAATATGGGGGATTCCTGCAAGGGATTTATTTGCAAACAAAACCACCAACTATTTAAATATGTAAACCAAAGCAGAGTAAGGACTCATGAAACAGACCCCTTGTAAATCCAGTGCAGCTGCTCTAAACGAAGATACCCCAAAGGCATCAGTAGCACAGTTGGAATAAGGGCACCCCCTCCAAAACAATATCTTGCAAATCGAATTTTTGCAATAAGGAAAAAAATCCCCACCAAATGTGTTAAGATACAACACTTTCAGATCAAGTAAAATAACACTATCATGTACATCTAAGCTGTTATGTCATCCTTACCTAGCTGTGTCTGTGTAAAATTCATTTTGAGACACTGAATAATCAAACTCGGTCACTCCGCAAACAACTAGTTACAAAACATTTAGTCATTTTCTCCATTTTCCAGTGCCGTAATGCGTTTAGCCTGTCTAAGTACTTTCTTTAACCTGTGCAAACCGCTCAGTATGAACTTTAACCCTCTTTACCAAACCCATTCTAGGAACAGTTAAACTTTTAGTTTAAACTCCAAAAGTGGATGAGCAATATTGTCTTTTCTGCCTAAATAACAAACCATTTAAAAGTATGCTACGCACTTGTGCCATGGTGATATCTAACTACCCAGCAGCTTTACATAAACTCGGCATCAAGAAATAATTTAATTATTGCTTTCACTTAAGTTATGGAAATGTCAGCTGGGACAGGACACATAAGAGAGGTATACGTCATCCAGATCACCTTCATAGTACAAGTAGCATTGAGAAGGAACTATAAAATAGCAGCTGATAAAGTCATGACATTATTGGGAGTTTTATAAACTCACTCTCTACCTAGCTATTTATGAATCATTCATCATCTTCTTTCAACTGTTCCTGTTAGGGTTCGCCACAGCGAATCATCCATTTCCATTTGTTCCTGTCCTCTGCATCTTGGTCTGTCACACCAACCACCTGCATGTCCTCTCTCACCACATCCATAAACCTTATCTTAGGCCTTCCTCTTTTCCTGTTACCTGTTAGCTTCATCCTTAGCATATTTTTCCCAATATACTCAGCATCCCTCCTCAGCACATGTCCAAACCAATGTAGTCCTACTGTCTGGCTTTGTCTCCAAACCTTCCAACCTGGGCTGACCCTCTAATATACTATTCCTAATCCTGTCCACCCTCGTCACACCCTGTGCAAATCTTAACATCTTTAACTCTGCCACATCCAGCTCAAACTCCTGCCTTTTTGTCAATGCCACTGTCTCCAACCCATGTAACATAGCTATTCTCACTACCCTCTTGTAGACCTTCCCTTTCACTCTTACTGGTACTCGTCTGTCACAAATCACTCCTGACACTCTTCTCCACCCACTCCATCCTGCCTGTACTCTCTTCTTCACCTCTCTTCCACACTCACCGTTACTCTGAACTATTGACCCCAAGTATTTAAACTCATCCATCTTTGCCACCTCTACTCCTTGCATCCTCATCATTCCTCTATCCTACCTCTTATTCACACACATATATTCTGTCTTAGTCATGCTGACCTTCATTCCTCTTGTCTCTAGAGCATATCTCCATCTATCCAGGGTCTCCTCCACATGTTCCCTACTCTCACTACAGATCACAATGTCATCTGCAAACATCATAGTCCACGGGCTATTTATGAATACCTATTTTAAATAACCCTTCAGAAGTCCTGAAAAGTTGTTGCACAGAAAAAGGAATGCCATGTCTATATGTTCATATGTACTTCACCTGATCTAGCATATTCTTTAAAAGAATTTAATTAAAATGATTAATAGAGTCCCCTCCCTATTCTGAGCAAAGAAACCTCACTCAACTACACTTTCTTAAGAAGTATTAGTGGAGAGGATACTGTGTTGAGTACTAAGAATGTTGAATACGGATGGATTAATTACTTTCAAGCCGATGTGCCCCCTGGGCTGAATGATACTGTGAGTTTAAAACCTGTTCTTAAGAGAAGGTTTCTTTTTTCCATGAAACAAGCACTCAATTGTTTATTTTAATTATTTTATTGTTGCTATGCTTCTGTTGGTTTGAGTTTGTTCATACGGTGTATATATCAAAATGTGTTTTAGTATGACTTTAGGCACTGAAGAAGAGTTTTATCTCAAAAGCTTTGCTATTAAACTTGTTTTACATCATTT
Organism: Protopterus annectens; assembly: GCF_019279795.1. Classification (NCBI taxonomy): domain Eukaryota; kingdom Metazoa; phylum Chordata; order Ceratodontiformes; family Protopteridae; genus Protopterus; species Protopterus annectens. The sequence continues at coordinate 102,989,248 of NC_056749.1, read as the reverse complement.
TGTAAGTTCCTTTCATTTTTTTTTCTTGGTTACTAGGCTAATGGCCCTATGGCCTTTACAAGCTTAGCTATGTAATACCCTTTTTCCCTAGCTGACCACGGCTAAATAGTTGTTGTTAGCATAGAGACTCTATGATCAGTACAGACTGCCCTGTCCATGAGAGACATAGGTGTCACCCCAAGGGTGAACTTGCGGTCTTCCATCCAGTTGTCAAGGTTGTGCTTAAATAAGGTCATTGAGGAGCTCTGCTTCATGTGAAGTGGGAGTCTATTCCAGAGGAGTGATAATCTCTGGGAAACATATCTGTCTTTCCAACATGTTCTGTTTATGTCACAAGCTAGGCTGAGATCCCTATAGCAAGAGGATCTTGTCCCATTTGATTTGCTTGACATGCAGCATTTCCATTAGGGCAAGGTCAGAGATCACTCTGTAGGTCAGACACAGGTCACCTCTCAGTAGCCTGTCAGATACAGAGTGCAGAGACAGGGTCTTCAGTCTTTCTATGTAGATCATAGTTTGGAGGTCCAGAATTTTCATAGTTAGAAACCTCTGTGGTCTCTCTAGTTGCTGTAGGTGTCTGTTGAGGCACATGCAAAAGTGAGCATTGTACTCAGTTAGTGGTCTGATGAAGGACGAGTATAGAGGAGTTATAACATCGTTAGTCTTGGATGCCATACCCTTACATAAGAGATGCGCAGTGTAGAAGGCTTTCCTTACCACTGTGGACAAATGGTGAACGAAGTTTAGATGTCTATCTGTCTGTGTTCCCAAGTCTCTCATAACTGTGTTTGAGCTTGGGGGGGGGGTGCTGTCTATAATGTTATTTGCAGGGACTACTTCTTTGCCAAAGGGTATAATGATACACTTTTTGGGGTTTAGTTTTAGTCCATGTCTCTGGCACCAGTCATTTGTCTGTGTCAGCCCCTTTTGTAATATGTTAACATTATTGGGGGACTCAATGATTGTGCCTAGTTTGCAGTCATCTGCAAACTTGGTAAACTACAGGCTATCTACTGTTACCAGCACTTCTGAGAAGTAGATTCCAGAGTAGAGGGCTCAGTGTCCTTGTGGTACATCACTGATAACTGGTCCCCAACATTGACAGTAGGAGTTCTGTTGGTGAGACAGTTTGCTTCCCATCTAGTAACATATGAGTTAGTCCTCAAGTGGGAAAGTTTCTCAATGATACCTGAGTGGGGGATTGTGTCAAAAGCCTTGGCTAAGTCAAAATAGGCAGTATGTACTGCTTTGCCCTCATTGAGGGCTTTGGTGACTTTCTTGAAGAAGTCTACCAGGTCTAATAAGCAAGATCTGCCCTTAACATACCCAGACTGGGCCAGGTAAAGAGTTTGGAAGTTGCCTATGTCCTTGATGATAAGGTCTATGATAATTATTTCCATGGCCTTGCTGATAAGACTGGTTAGGCTTATGGGTCTATAGTTGCCATGGTCTGTTGATGGACCCCATTTGTGTAAGGGGGATTATTGTTGCTGTACTCCACTCTGCTGGAACAAAGCCAGTGCTCAGGCTATGGTTTAAGAGATTGCCAAGTGGTTCTGCAAAGTCTTGTTTTAAATTGTTTAGTAAGCAGCCTGGGATGTTATATGGTCCCATGGAGACTGTGTTCTTGGCCTTGGACAGGGTGAATATGACTTACTCTTTGGAGATTCTAGATAGAGGACTGGTGACAGGGATGCTGTGGGGTATGTCTGATGGGGATGGGGGGCTGACATTTAAACCAAATCTGTCCACCAGCAGGTTGTCAATTTCTTCAGGTTTAGTGTGAATGGTACTATAAACTATAAGTTCGGCACATAGCTGGGCATTCCCTTTAAGATTTTGGATGTAGCTAAAAAAGCCTTATGATTGCCTTTAGCTAGAGATGCTAATTTAGCCTTGTAATTAGCTTTAGAGGACTTTACAAGATGTCTGATTTGCTTGTTCAAGCTGTGGAAGTTATTCTTCTACTGCTAAGTTCCCTCTTGTTCTTCGATAACAGTTTCTTCCTTTTGTTATATAACCTGTTTATACTTGCGGTCCACCAGAGTGGTCTGCTTCTTCAGGAGGACCAGGTTTTGATCCTGTCAGGTACAGCTGAGTCTATACAGTTGTTTAAATGTCTATACAGGGCATTTGTGTACTCCTCTGCACAGGGGTCATGGTTGCTTGTGTTAATTGGGGGGGGGGTTAAAACCTTTTTATAACTTCCCTTAGTGGGCTAAAATTTGCTTTGGAGAAATTTTTCAATAGTTTTGCTCCTATGGGGGTGTCAAGTCTGACCTTTACTTCAGATGAGATAGATGTATGGTCTGACATTACCAGGGAGGGCAACACACAGGGGGTAGTGCAGTGACCTCCAATGTTGGTGACTGCCAAGTCCAGAGGATTCAAGAGGTAGAGGTGCAGAATAAGTGTTCCTGAGCATTTGAGTTAACAAAGTCCAGGCACCTCAGGGCAATCCCATTTGTTCTCATGTATGTTGCCCAGTCAATAGAAGGATAGTTGAAGTCTCCATGACCAAAGTGTTTGGCTGTATAGGGAGAGATTCTAGCAAGTCCAGATAGGCAGTGCACTTCTCTTGCTTCATGGTGGGGAACTGTAGCTAGCGATGATGTAGTAGGATGTTTTACCTATAGTTATTTAGACCTAGAATAGCTCCAGAGAGTCATCCTGTTTAGCCATGCTCTAGGTGTATTTGGATTTAATGAAGATGGATACACCTTCACCTTTGCTTCTTTCACACTTGTTTTGGGATCTGAACTTGTGAAAGGCATTGTAGCCTTGTATGGCTGGTGGGCTCTGTGCAGCCTTGAATCAAGTCAGAGTGATTGCACAGACATCAGAATGTTCCAAAGTGAGGAGTGCTTCCAGAAAGTGCAATTTTCTGTTTAGGCTCCTAGCATTAAGCAACATAACCTTGAGTTTGTCTTGAGGGAATTTCTTTACTTCAGGAGTTTTGTTGGTTTGACATTGCCTAAAAAGTGTACTATGGGGCGGCAAGTGTCTTTGTCAGTATCCAAAAGCCTTGAGGAGACAGGTGAAGACAATCTCTGGCAAAGCAACATGTTCTGTTGACCAGGTCTTCCCGGGCTGATAGATACTGGATCCCCCTGGACTAACCCCAGAAGCTAAGCCAATTGTTGAGGTAAATCATCTTTTCTCTGTATTGTGGTATTATCCTGGGTGAAGGTAAAATGTTTCTTAGTTCATAGGTTAGTACTAGGTTAACTGCCCTTGTGAGCCATTGTAAGCCTAGCCTTGTGAGACTCAAACCCTGCACCTTGTGTTTGTAAAGCAAATACCTTAACCATTAGGCCACCCTTCCAACCCCTTTGCTAGGAACATGCCTGCCTGGGACACATAATTAGATAATTCAGTTATGTGTCTCTTATTATAGTCCAGAGAGGTACGTTTCAAGTCATTCACCACAACATGTACTATGACAGAGTCATAATGGTAATTGTTGTTAACTGACCTGAGTGTATGCGTGATTTGATGGATCCTGCCACCTGACATGTAGCTAACTGTGACCTTCTCCTTGTCCAGCCTGGTGAGGAGGACATCTGTGTGTATCGCTGTGGAATTGCCTATGACCAGGACATTAGGTTTTGAGGTGTTTTGCCTTAGGGGCTTAGCTACGATGGCCGTGAGGTTTCAGTAAGTGTCCAACAAAATCCATAACTTTTCACTGCATGTGAATGTTTTCTGTAATGTTTCTTTTCTTTCAGCAGTTGTAATTGCAGTGGTGATGTGTGTAATGTACAAGCATTTCCTTTCCACAGTGTCTTTTCCTGCTACATTGCATTATCAGCACACTTCCCCACAGTTGACTATACAAAATTACATTATCTGTGGTATTCTCTTGTTCATGTACCACTTTACATTTGTATGTCACCTCTATATGTTTTGCCCTTTGCATGGTTCCCCAGTTTGCTGTGTGTCTGGTATTCATCTTTTGTGAACTGATGTGCATAGCTGCTTTGCGAATGGTTACTACTACTATGTATCTCTCCCTCAGACAAACTCCATAATTATCAGACTAGAAAACAACTGTTTGGTGACCAATATGAACACAGGCAATGCAAATGAGACAAGCACAAATAGCTGCCAAATAAAGATGCTCCATTCACAATATATTACACATATGTCTACATTTCCTCTTGTACAATGAATGGTGAAAAATTCACAGCATAAATTCAAGAATATCTCCTCATCATCTGTTTTTTCCTGCAATTTGACAGTCTTAGGAAGCATGGTATGTTGTTAATGTACTTAATAATGCTGAAAAGCATTACGGTGTACCTTGTCAGCCCATTTTCTCTTGTTGTTTTTGCCAGTGTTGCATAGAAATGGCTGCATCACCTTGACGCCTGTCTTTCATACACTTCTGCTCTTTGCGTTGTAGTTTTCTGATTCATTTCATTTGTAAATTGTTTTTCTTACATAACATTGCTTACCATATTTACCTATGTAATAAAGAATGCCACAAAATAGCACCCTACGTTTAATAAACCGATTAATGACAACAATTATGTTCGTTTTCCTTGGGTCAGTTTTTCACTCTGGTGGGAATTTAGTAAAGCTTACATGAATTTTTTTTTTTTGGTGTAAGTACACAAGTGTAAATAATTTTAGATTCAGTAAGCGTCACTTAGCAGCACGCAAGCTCATGCAAACAGGAAAAGTTCCATGAAATGCAAATTACCTCATCAGCAGTTGAGTCTTATGCAAATGACCCAGGTGGAGTGATCCAACAATCAGAATGACATCCGTGTAGACTCCATGTCAGTGTCCATAGTGTACACGGAATTTTGCCACATACAGGAGTCTACATGGACATAAGGGTATGTAAAAGTCCACAAATATGGACATAACTCACCAGAAAATGTTAGATCACATATATATATATATATATATATATATATATATATATATATATGAATATGTGTGTGTGTGTGTGTGTGTGTGTGTGTGTGTGTGTGTGTGTGTGCAAAAGGTACATTGTGTATGTTTGAAAAAGAAGGAAATATGTAAAATAAATAATTTTTAAATAATTTCAGCATGTTTGCAGTTTGAGCTACAGTGGGCTAACATGCTTAACAGAAAAAAAACATGCCTGATATGGTTTTCACAAATATACTATAGGACCTTGTCTCAGGTCTGTTCAACGGTGCATACATGCTGTTACCAAGGTCACAAGGCATTGAACTGTATAGTATCTAGACTATCAGCATGGATATGTATGCAAATAAGGTGGATTTCCTAAATTGGTAAAAGGAGCAACCGTGTCCACATATCCCCTTCGTGTAAACTCCTACAAGATTGTTGATATTCCCAGAGAATGTAGATAACATTGGGGGGGTCTTATTACTTTTAGGATTTTTTTGTAACCAGCCATGTGTGTTTGCATGGCGCATTGCATGGTTTAGAGTGTTCCCATGGACAGACTACCCACGTAAAAGTGCTGAAGTAGGCAGCAATCAATTAAAACCAGATATCTTCAATAAATATTTTTGACATTTGTACAAGCTATGCTGCACACTGTGGTGCATAGCAGCACTCCGCATACTAAAGTAGGGCCTTTAAATAATGTTAATTATATCCTGGGCAGGTGAACTGCATCATAATTAACCAATCCCATATGGTGGACCTAAAGCAGAGATGTATAAAATATGCATACACCCCACATTCTGATTTTTCCTCAATACTCTGAGGCATTGGAGTAGAGACTTGGGAATTTGAACTGGGATAATGCTAAGGGCAGCTGCAGGTCTGCTACATCTGCATGTGCTAGATGCTGAAGTCAGTGCTGCTGGTGCTGCTGACCATAGGCCTAGGCTAAGAAGGAGAAGACTATCTAGGCCAAGGGTAACCTTCCAGGAGATACATGAGCTGGAGACTGTAGAGCGGTACAGGGTGGACAGGGACATACTACAAGAACTCACTGAGCTCTGCCAACGTCAACTCAGAACCAGAGCTAACAGAGGGGAACCCATCCCAGTGGAGACAAAAGTATGTGTAGCCCTTAGGATACTAGCTACAGGTACTTTTCAAAGAACAACTGAGGACATGTTGGGGGTGTTACAGGCATCTGTGTCTAGGATACTCCACCAATTCCTGCATGCTATGGTTCCACATGCCAGTGAGCACATATATTTTCTCCTTATTTCTGAAGTGAGTGCCAGCAATATGCAACACTTCTACAATGTAGCACACTACCCTGAAGTACTGGCTGCCATAGACTGCACACATGTACACATCAAGGCACCACCTGCTGAACAGAGTACAATCTGCATTAATCACAAGGGGTACCACTCCATCAACTGCCAGTTCATGTGCAATGCCCAGTGGATTATCCTAAATGTGTGTGCTGGCAACCCTAGCAGTTATCATGACTCCCATATCTGGCACACATCACAGCTGTATCAGATGTTTATTAGGGGCACATCCCACAGGGCCATTTACTGGGGGATGCTGGCTATGCCCTGGAACCATGGATGATGACACCCATCAGAAATGCGCACACACCAACGGAAGAACACCATAATGAGACACATGCACAAACTAGGAACATCATAGAGTGCGTGTTTGGGCTTCTGAAGTCACAGTTCTGGTGCTTCAATATATCTGGTGGAGCCCTACACTACTCTCCAGACACATGTGCACAGATGTTCATAGTATGTGCTATGCTACACATTCTGATCCTGTGGAAACAGCTGCAGCAGGATCAGCAAAGGGAAGGGATACACAGCCCCCCACCAATGCTTAGATCACAGCAGCCACAGTCACAGGAGGACTCAAAGGAGGGACCCCCTGCTGATGTCCTTGTAAGCAGAAGTAGGTGTGCCCAGTATGCCCTGGCTTTGGCTAAATGGCAATGCATAGCATATTCACTGACAACCTAGGAACCTAGGCACTAACACCTTACTCTTACTAACATACAGCTATTTAAACTGATGCCAGATGACTCACACATCCTGTACCTATCCATGTATTGGCTGTGTACTGCTTGCATCAGACAGAGTTGTGTCAACTGCTGCATTTGCAAGGTAAGGCTGCAACCTACACAGTAGTCTCCTGGATTATGATTATATGTCAGCGTATGCATACACCAGATATGATTATATGTCAGTGTATGCATACACCAGATATGATTATATGTCAGTGTATGCATATGCCAGATATGATTATAAGTCAGTGTATGCATACGCCAGATATGATTATATGTCAGTGTATGCATACGCCAGATATGATTATATGTCAGTGTATGCATACGCCAGATATGATTATATGTCAGTGTATGCATACGCCAGATATGATTATATGTCAGTGTATGCATACGCCAGATATGATTATATGTCAGTGTATGCATACGCCAGATATGATTATATGTCAGTGTATGCATACGCCAGATATGATTATATGTCAGTGTATGCATCGCCAGATATGATTATATGTCAGTGTATGCATCGCCAGATATGATTATATGTCAGTGTCTGCATACGCTATATATCATTATATGTTAGTGTATGCTTCCGCCAGATATGATTATATGTCAGTGTATGCATTCGCCAGATATGATTATATGTCAGTGTATGCATCGCCAGATATGATTATATGTCAGTGTATGCATCGCCAGATATGATTATATGTCAGTGTATGCATCGCCAGATATGATTATATGTCAGTGTATGCATCGCCAGATATGATTATATGTCAGTGTATGCATCGCCAGATATGATTATATGTCAGTGTATGCATCGCCAGATATGATTATATGTCAGTGTATGCATCGCCAGATATGATTATATGTCAGTGTATGCATACGCCAGATATGATTATATGTCAGTGTATGCATACGCCAGATATGATTATATGTCAGTGTATGCATACGCCAGATATGATTATATGTCAGTGTATGCATATGCCAGATATGATTATATGTCAGTGTATGCATACACCAGATACATTATGTAACTAGAGTGGGCCAGCTGTACAGAAATGACACCCACTTGAGACAACAGATACCCTTGAGACAACAGATACCCGTTCCACCAACATGTTTCTATTTCTATTCAGAGGGCCTCATGCACAGAATATTCATGCAATCTTACTGCAACCAATTACTGGTACATCATGGAAGGGAGATGTTACACAGTCGGGATAAATGACAGTCAGACTGTTGTGCATCCCAGCATAACATGTGGTGTTGTTCTCCCACTCCCAACACAGCAGTGTTCCCCTGTAACTGCTTTAACAGTAACTCATCAATGGTATACGAGCATTTCACTCAGTCTCAGACAGTACTTTATAAATTGATCATACATTATATGTCTTAGGTAACAGAGGAATAACCAAAGTACTTATTTATGCATGTGATTTTGTGATGAATGACCCCCTGCCATTCAAGCAGCTTCTGTGGCTTAAAGGACTAAGGTAATCACCTTGTGCGATGGCTTTCATGGTTCTTATCTAGAAGTGTCCACTTGTTTTGGATGTGATGTATCAATAATTTGTGTTCCACAGACAGTCAGTCTGTTTGTGCTGTACTATTCTAACTACTATCACATATTAATTACCTAAGACGATTTTAGAAAATCTTAGCCATTGTGAGTAAAGTGCAGCAGTGCAGAAACAGAGACAGATGTCATATTGTGTAATACACAAAATCCTGGACTGAAGTACAGCTAGGTGTGAACTGGAGTCAGTTTATAACTAGCCATAACACCCACTGGGCATGCTCAAACAATTAGTTAAGCCGAGTGCAAATATGTTGCTCCTCGCACAATGACTTTCATAATATATATATATATATATATATATATATATATATATATATATATATATATATATGTGCATACGTGTGTGTGTGTGTGTGTGTGTGTGTGTGTGTGTGTGTGTGTGTGTGTGTGTGTGTGTGTGTGTGTGTGTATGTGTGTGTGTACAGTACAGATACATATAAATATATATATATATATATATATATAGATAGATCTGTCTCTCACTATTCCTATATATATATATATATATATATATATATATATATATATATATATATATATATATATATATATATATATATATCTGTAAAACCAATAGAAGGAAGGTCTGAAAATCGGTTATGAGATATGGAAGCCTCTTTATTGCCAGAAAAAGCAGTTAAGCACTTTTGTCTTCAACTTAAAGACTTCATCAGAACTGCCAACATGATAAAATACAACACTTAAATATAAAATACAAATGCTCCATGTGACATAACCAGCCAATACAATCATGTAACCAATTATTTGAATGATAAATTCAAAAGACAATCAATAAATTTCTCAAACCACATAATAAACCTACCTAAAAATATATTCTACCATTATATATAAACATAAAAAAATTATATAAAATATAAAGTTGAAAAAGTGACACTTATTAACCACCTATCTACAATATGTATATGTAAACATACATACTAATTTTGACTAAAATAAAACCCCTTAAAAGTATCCAATATGGTCCAGTATTCTCCAATAATATCCAACAATGGTATGTGAATACTGGCATTTGTACACAAAATTAAGCCATTAGATAAAAAAGAAGAAGGGTTAGAGAGGGTGTAAAATCTACTATACTGAAACACTATGAATCTACCACACTTAACCTTCAAAGCTTTTAAGTTTAAGTAAAGGTGCTATGGAACAGGCATCAAGTCCCAGTGGTTCCATGGCATTACATCTGAGGATCCAAATAAGCTCAATTTTGTTTAGATGTTCATCTAAGATGAATCCCCTAGGGTCCTTCACATCACAATTCAACACAACAAAATGAAAATTATGATCAGGAACTTGTGATATATGTCTAAATAATGCATTAGACATTTTAGGTCTCATCACTTCATTCACATGCTCATAGAGTCTATCTTTAACTTATGGGAAGTTTTCCCTATATAAAATGCATCACATAAATCACATAATGCAACATAGACCACCCAACATGATTCACAGTTGAAATGCTTATCAACCACAAACTTCCTATTGTTAATATTAAAAGATTTACAGTCTAAAACATACCAGCATTGGTTCCAATGACCACATTTGAACATCTTCTTAGGTAGATTCCCCCCAGATGACAAACCTGTCACTCTAGTAATTCTTTAAAACATTTATTTTTATGGAAAACCACCTTTGGTGAATTACCCAAAATCTTATTCATTTCATTAGTAGATGTAATAAGTAACCAATTATTTTTAACAATATCAACTATATCATAGATATTAGTTGAAAAAGTAACTATGAAGGGTTTGTCATAATTATTAATTATTGCCTGCTTAGTAGATATATAATTATTAGTCCCTCAATGATTATCTTTATTAGGTCTCAGTAATAGAGGTTCATAAATCCCCCTATTCTGTTTATCACAAACTTCACCCTTCACTCTCACAAGTAAATCAAATGGATACCCTCTCTTCTGAAACATACGTAACAACCTATTCAGCTCCATCTGGAAGGTTGTATCATCAGCAATCATACATGCTAGTCTCACAAGTTGTTCTTTTACTGGAACCTTCTTTTGTAAGGCTGGATGCCAACTATCATAGAGGAGATAAGAATTTGAAAAAATAATTTTGTCTATGAATATTAGATAGAAAGCATTCATTATCATAATCTTTAATCACCTGAATATCTAAACAATCATAGAGACATTATCCACAGAATGTGTAAACTTCAGAAAAGAGGTACTATTATTAATGAAATGCACAAATTCCATTAGCCTCTCCATAGAATCAACCCACACAAGAAAAATGCCATCCAGAAACCTGATATAAAAACTCCAACAGGAATTAAAGGGGCTGTTAAAAATGAAATTCTTTTCCCAGTAGGCCATAATGAGATTTGCAAAACTCAGGGTACAGGCTGCTCCCTTTGGAACTGCATTTATTTGTTGGAATAATTGACCATCAAAATATAGAAAATTGTAAGTTAATACCAGTTCCATAAGCACCAAAATAGTACTGATCTTATCAGTATCCATCAAACCAATATCAAATAGCATTTCTTCTAACCACTCCAGACACTCTTTGTGGGGGATGACAGAATATAAGTTTTGAACATCAATAGTAACCAGTAGACTAAGCTTGGCCAACCTAGTCAAAAAATCCCATGAGTCCATACAAATCTGCTCCATTTTTTCAACTGAGGATTTTAGCATGCCATCTAAATACTTGGCTATATAAAAGGTTTTACTTCTACAGACATCTACTATTGGTCTCAAAGGTGGATTACACAGATTTTTGTGAATTTTTGGTATTCCAAAAATACCAGCCACCACAGGATCATATTTTTCAAGTTGTTGTGTTGGATTGGATTGCAAAGGACTCTCAGGGGTTCATTTTAGATGAACATCTAAACATAAGACAGGTTATTTGGATCCTCAGATTTAATGCTATGGAACCACCGGGACTTAATGCCGCCTTTTCCATAGTGCTTGTACTTAAACTTAAAAGCTTAGAAGGCTAAGTGTGGTGGATTCATGGTGTTTCAGTATAGTAGATTTTACACCCACCACCCTTCTTCTTTTTTGATCTAATGTCTTGATTTTCTGTACAAAGAACAGTATTCACATACCATTTTAGATACTTTTAAGTGGTATTATTTTAGTCAAAATTAGTATGTATATTTATATACATATTGTAGATAGGTGGTTAATAAGTGCCACTTTTTCATCTTTATATTTTACATAATTTTTTATGTTTCTATATAATGGTAGAATGTATTTTTAGGTAGGGTTATTGTGTGTTTTGAGAAATTCATTGAATGTCTTTTGAAATTATCATTCAACTAATTGGTTAAATGATTCTAATGGCTGGTTTTGTCACATGGAGCATTTATATTTTCTACTTAAGTGTTGTATTTTATCATGATAACAGTTCTGATGAAGTAGTTAAGTTGAAGATGAAAGCACTTAACTGCTGTTATTTGTGGCGATGAGGTTTCCATATTTCTCAACTGATTTTGTGAGCTTACTTCTATTAGTTTTATGGTTTTTAGAGTGATTGCTTAATAACGTATATTTCTGTATGTATACATATATATACATATATATATATATATATATATATATATATATATATATATATATAAATATATATATATATATATATATATATATATATATAAATATATATATATATATACATATATATACATACACACATACATCTCTGTCTCTCCTTATATCTAGACAACACACATACACACACATATATATATATACATATATACACATACATACATACATATATGTATATATATATATTTATATTTATACATACGCACATATATATATATATATATATATATATATATATATATATATATATATATATATATATATATATATATATATATATATATATATATATATATATATATATATATAATATATATATTATACATTTATATATATATATATATATTTTATATATATATATATATGTATATTTATGCATACACACACACACACACACACACACACATATATATATATATATATATATATATATATATATCTATATATCTCTATATATATATATATATATATATATATATATATATATATATGTATGTATATATATCTGTTATATACATGTATATGTGCATGTGTGTAGGTCTGTATTGCCCGACATACCCAGATTGTGGTGATTAAAGATGCACTATGACACATGTATAATGTTGGTCAAAGCACCAAAAGTAAGGACTCAACAGTAGATAATGCAATTACTTACTGCCCCTTGTGCCTGTTAGATGTCAACATACAAACACCAACAAGTCAACAACATTTGCAATGTATAATGTTGTGTACTCACGCATTGACAGGGCAAATTGTTTTTGGCCACAGGCTTCCCCATCCAAATACAAACTGATACATATGGCAAAAATGGCTACTGTTGCCACATGGCTATGATAAAAACCAGTTGTCTGACTGCTAAGTTATTAGATGCAGATGACAGTGAGAAGCAATGTCACTCTGCAGACCACATACACTGTTCAACACAGGCCTTGTGAATGTCCTCTACCAGTAGTTCACCTGCAGTCATTTAAAAAGCAGACTTAAGCCATGGCACTTGTGTTAAGCACTGTGATCTGTAGTGTGTATTACTAGACAGGTAGGTGTCTAACCTCTCGCCAGCCCATTTGCTGTGTGTGTGTGTGTGTGTGTGTGTGTGTGTGTGTGTGTGTGTGTGTGTGTGTGTGTGCGTGCGCAGTTCCCTACAGAAAAAATATGATTTCCATGGTGACATAGGAAGAGGCAGGCTTTGGCACTATTTTGGGTGTAAGAGGTGATATAGGCCTCAGAATTCCTGTCCTCTAAAAGGCTTACTTATCTCATCTAGTATAAAAGTACCTAAAGACATGGTAATGTCAGACGTGAGCTGTGGTACATGTTTTACATACTGTGAGCTGAAGTGCGTAAGATTAGATAATTAAGGGTTCTATTGTCATTGTAGCCAACTCAGAGTGTGTGTGTGCTGTGCAGTGCTCTGTAAACATTAATTGGTAGTGATGCCATTCTCATTGTAGCCAAGTTGGTGTGTTTAATGTCAGTCAGAGAATTTTACATCTACCTATGAGATCATAGCATCATTGGACTTTATCAGGTTAATGGCCCTAGGTCCCTTATAATCCTAGCCATGTTCTTACCCTTATTTACCCAATCAGCACTTATTGCCCCTGTGCAAAGGAGACACAAGCAAACCCCCCATGGTGAACTTATGGTCACCCATCCAATTGTACAGATTGCATTTGAAGAAGGTCAATAAGGTGCACTGTTTGACATTAAGTGGGAGCCTGTTGCAAAGGTTTGTTAAACCCTTGTAGACATATCTCTCCCTTCAGCATGTTTAACTGATATCACATACCAGGTTAAGGTCCTTGCAGTGAGTAGTCCATGTACCATTTGACTTACAGATCTGTAGCATTGCCAGTAAAGCAGGGTCTCAGATTGCCTCATATGCAAGACAGAGATCACCTCTGAATAGTCTGCATGACACAGACTAAAGTTGCAGTGATTTCAGATGATCCCTATAAAACAGATGGTGAAGACTTGAATTTCTCTTGTAAGGAACCTTTTTGGTCTCTGCAGTTGCCACTGGTGCTTGGAAACATACTTAACAAAATGGTAATAGCACTCACATATTGGCCTAATGAGGGAAGAGAACATGGAGGATTTAACTACTTCATATCCGGGTGACAGTGCCCTCAGTTATGACATGAGCAAGATATAATTCCCTTCTTACCACTGCAGAGACATGGTGATCTAAAGTAAGGTAGGTGTAAACCTGTGTGCCCAGGTCTCTCCCCCTGAGTATATACTTAAGATGTTCCTATCAATGTGCTATATAGCAGGGACATTGCTGGTACTAAAAGGAATGATACTACATATATTTGCATGGAGTTTAATGCCATGATTGTGTCAACAATCATTTGGTCATATATGACCCTCTTGTAGGATGTTGACATAATTTAGAGAGTCTATGACCTCTCTCAGTTTGCAGGTATCAGCAAACCTTGTCAATCACAAACATTCACTTTGTATTTGCACTTTGGATAAATGGATTCCAAAACTTGGAGGACCCAGGACTGAACCCTCTGGAACACCACTGGTTGCAGCTCTACTATTGGAGGTGGACGCCCCTATTCTGACTATATATGTGCTATCAGTGGGCCAGTTACTGACCCCTCTAATGATATTACTGTTGATGGCTAGACTATTTTTTAATTTCTTCAAGTCTTTTGGGTTTCTAATACCATGATGGCAATGGACCCTGTTCCTAAGTCAAAGTATGATTAAAGTTCATGAAATTAGTATTGTTTCAATCTTTGATGTCAGCCAGAAGTGCACTTTGCAGGACCCGCAATGTGCCCAGTAATGACTCTTTTTGCAATTCGTACGGAGTTACATGTATTGGTAATGGGTCTATATTACGTGATCGAAACTTTAGATGTTCGAGCACGTAATGATGGACCCCAATTGAGCAAAACGGCAGAATGTTGAACACGTAAATGGAAATCTCTGTAAGGGGAGATTTCTGTTTACTGCAATGTAGTGCGGTCTCTGAGTTGGTATATTTAAATAGCGGGGGGTGTGGGGGGTGCAGAGATGCTTGCCCCCCTGCATAAAGCAGTTTAATGGTTTGTTTGGGTTTTTGTTATTTTTTTCCTGCCATTCGACATTCTGCCATTTCACTCAATTGGGATCGATCATTACTTCTTCAAACATCTGAATTTTTGATCACGTGATATAGACCCATTGGTAACATATCTAAATACAATTGTAGATTTTCTTTTTATAAGACCCTTTGCTCATATTACTATTGGAACTTTCTGGGTATCTTTCTTCTACATTGCTCTCATTTCTGCCTGCAAATCTTGATATTTTATGACTTTGTGTCTCTCCGTATGCAAGACACTATAGTCACTGAGTGTAGTGATTTCAATGATCAGTGCTACGTTTGTCTTCTTTTCCTGGCCCTGTATCTGGTTTTCTCACATCTCTCTTTTGAACTGTTGGTAATGGGTGATCCCATCTGATTCAGACTTCATTTTCTATGATGCTTTGTGGTTCATATTTCCAGTGTTTTTCAGCCACTTCAGTGCCATAATGTTTGCACAATCCCCAGTGCAACTGTCTTGTCACATTTTTGTGCCTTTCGGTATACAATCCTTCTGCCATTAGTATGTCACAACCAGCAACAAGGCGTGCGACTGTTTCCAATTATGTTTTACAAAACTTACATTTGTCTGTTTCTCCAACATATTCAATGGACTTTGTAAACCAACGTGTATGTAGCCCACTATTTTGGGCCGCTAATATTAACCTTTCATCTTTTGGTTTGAATTTGCTCCTTAACCATTCCTGCATTCAGTCCGAATCAACATGAGGTTCTTCCAGAAGTTTTCTATACTTGCAACTATATTTATGCACCTTCCACATTTCTTGCCTCCTCATCTGATCCTTCACTTTATATTCTTTTTTTTGTTTTTTGGCACATTCAGTTGCTGCCTGATTTTTATCTACTTCTGCTTTGATTTCCATTCCTGCTTGATGCCAATATACTTCTGCAAGACTAAGCAGGGAAGTCATCTTAGATTTATTCTCCTCATGTTTCAAAACTTTCACTATGTTTGGGTCTTGTGAGGTTGGCAGATATATGTGCAGTCCCACAATTGCAGACCATTGCATGTAATCAATTTCAACGAGCCCTGTACCTCCTTCTGAATGTTGAATATATAATCTTGGTATGCACTTATTTTTATAAATCATTTACTGAGCATGAAGCATCTTCCTGTTTTCCTGTCTAATCTATCTAACATGTTTTGGGATCAGTCAATCACTCCAAAACCTAAGTTAGTACAGGAAAGAACAAATTGGTTTATAGCTTGAATTTTGCTTCTATATGTCAACGCTGTTTTCAAGATTAATTTAAGTCTTCTAAAATAATCCTTACTAAGTTTTATTCTCACTTGTTCATGTTTTATTGTTGATCCTTCATCAGTTCCCAAATATTTATACACTCCTTTTTGCTTAAGTTCTTCTATATCACATTATTGTTCCAAACTGATGTTTTCC
The DNA here is from genome assembly GCF_019279795.1 of Protopterus annectens. NCBI lineage: Eukaryota > Metazoa > Chordata > Ceratodontiformes > Protopteridae > Protopterus > Protopterus annectens. The sequence continues at coordinate 102,972,631 of NC_056749.1, read as the reverse complement.
TGGTGCTGCAGTTTTCTTGCTTTAAAGGTTGCTTTTGTACATTTATCAAGACCAAATGACATTCTTATATCATCTGAAAAAGTTTTGATTACTTGTAGTTGTGCTTTCAAGTTCTGCATCTGATGAGCTATACAGTTTTAAATCATCAACAAAGAGAAGATGAGAGGTCTTCACACTTTGTTGTTTTCTAGGAGCCAAATTATAGCCATGGCCTAATTCATTAAGTCAACAGCTTAAAGGGTTAAGGGCAAGACAGAATAGCAATGGTCTTTGAATTGTTATCCCTGAAATAATAATTTGTTCTTTATCATGGCTTAATTGCAAAGTGGTCTGCCACTGTTTCACGGTCACTGTCATGTAATTGATCAGTGTAGGGTGTATCTTAATACATTTGCGGATTGTGCATTAAATTTTTTTTCAAGTCACCTTGTATTTTCCATTTTCTGAGGGACCTGCATTGTGGATTCCTTAATACATTTTAAGCACTCTTTTATCCATGAATGTGGGATACTATCAAATGCTTTTTTGTTGTCAGTCCATGCCATATATCGATTCTTCCCCCTTTTACATTTCTCCATTATGACTTTATTTAACAACAAATGATCCTTTGTTCCATATAACTTTCTTTTATTACCCTTTTTTCCATTGCCATGATTGAATTTTCTTCTAAATGACTATAAATCCTGTCAGCATCACTTCCAGTGTATAGTTTATATGTTGTCAGAAGGCATGTTATTGGTGTATAATTTTTAGGATAACTTGCAGGTTCACTCTTAAGCAGGAGTATTGTGTTTTCCTGTTAACCAAGTTGCTGTCTGTTCAGGGTGTGCATATAAATAGTTCTTACTCATGGCTAAATCCTCATGCAAAGATGTTAATATTTTTAACCAGAAGTTGGGTACTGCATCTGGGCCTGGGGTTTTCCAATTGGAGGCGTTTCTTAACTTGTCCGTTACTTCATCCCATTTCATATGCTGCACCTTAAAACTTCTTATTCTTTCTTTTACTTCTTCTATCCATTTAGCATCTTTGTTATTTTCAACAGGATCTTCATAGATATTTCTCTAAAATGTATCTATTTCTTCATTTTTTGGGTAGTCTTTCAATTCCTTTTGCCTTGTTTTCCAATTCTCTATAGAACTTTGTAGGGTCATCAATAGATTGCTTATTCCATATTTTTCCTTTATTTTTATCTGTGTATCTTCTAAGTTGCTTTGCCTGTGCTTAGATTTTTAGTTTATTATTTGCAATACTGTAAGATATATCCTGATATATTATAATACAATGCATTGCTTTCATCGCATCTACATAATTTCTTTCTTATTCTCAATAGTTCACTCTGCCATCTTTATGGCTCTTCTTTGGCCTATCCTATCAGTTTTTGCGATTTTTGTGGACTGCTACTTCCATCTAGAACAGGGGGGCCATCCTCCCCCGGGCCTGACCTGGCCCCATTGTAGGAATGTTTCCGTATTTTGCCGATTCTACAATGCCATTTTTTTCCAGTCCTGGCACCAGTGCACCTACTAGGATTGGGCCCTTTTTATCCTGGGTCTTGTGCACCCAGCTATCTTTTTTATTTTTGAACTACTTCTGTCCATGATATATGTTATATAAAATATGGTTTATATATCAGTGCCATGTTAGTGAGATTTTGTGAAAAACAGGGTCCACCTTGTGAAGGTACTCACCAAGACTTGAGGATGAATTCAGTTTCAGCAATATTACTCTCCTTTGTTTGCTGACTTATCATCTCTCCATTTGGACTCCTATGGCTAGCTGGGTGGGTTTGTAAATGATGCCTGAGTGGGGGATAGTGTCAAACAACTTGGCAAAGTCCAGGTGGTTGTATGCATAGATCTCCCTTCATCCAGGTCATTGGTGACTGCCTCATAGATGTCCACCAAGTTTAACAGGCATGATCTCCCTATCACAGATTCAAACAGTATAGGGTCAAGTGTTTTTAAATTGCATATTTCTTCATTGATACTGTCCATGGTGAGTTGCCCCATGGCCTTACAGATATGGCTAGTTAGGCCAATAGGTCTATAGTTCCAGTAGTCAGTGGACGTACCACCTCTGTGCAAGGCAATAACAGTGACCAATTTCCAGTAAGCTGGGATGCAGTTGGTGGTTACACTATGACTGCATAGTGTTTCCGATGGTGTTAGTAATCCATGTTGGATGCCATGTAGAATGCAGCCTGGGATGTTAGCAGGTGCAGTAGATGCTGTGTTTGTCACCTTAGAGAGCCCATTAACTACCTGCTCATTAGAGATATAAGGTATGGGACAGGTTGTAGGAATGTCATGGTGTACATGTGGTGTGGACAATGGAGTGCAGTTGTCACAGAACCTGTCAACCAACAGGTTAGCTATGTCTACAGGCTCATTATATGTGGTATCATTATATACGAGTTTGGCCACAATGTAGGCCTTTCTTTTTGGGTTACAGATGTAACCGCACAATGCCTTGTGGTTGTCCTTTGTGGAAGAGGCTAATTTTGCCCCATACTTTGTTTTGCAGGACTTCACAACAACACTTATTTGCTTGTTTAAGCTGAGGATGGATTGCCACCATTTTAGGGGGGATCCCAACCTCCTACTGTGAGACACCAATTTGTACCTCTTATTGTAAAGCCTGCTAATGGCAGTTGTCTACCAGGCAGGTTTGCTGTGCCATGAGGAGCTTGTTTTGCTGCTGTCAGGTACAGGTGGGTCAATGCAGTTGTACAGGTCCTTGTATAAAGCATTGGTGTAGAGCTTGGCATAGTTGCCTGTTCCATCTGAGGGGGATGGTGCAGTCTAGCTATTTATACCATTCCATAGTCAGTTATAATCTGCTTTGTTGAACTTTATTGCTTTATATGCTGCAAGGTGGTGGTGGGGGGGGGGGCAGATGTGATACTTACTTTAAATTAGACTAATTTGTGGTCAGATCTCACCAGGGAGGACCTCACAGTGTGAGGATCTACAGTGGTCACCCATATTGGCAAGCGCCCGATCCAGTATGTTGTCTCCCCTTGTGTGGATGTCAACAACTAGTCCAGGGTATTGTAGTTAAGGAAGTTGACTAACCTCTAGGCAAATGTGTTTAAGTATGAGTAGTCTACTCAGTTGGTGGGTAGTTAAAGTCAACCAAAACCATCTTGTTCTGATGTATCTTGATAGACTCAAGTAGATCCATTTAAGCACAGTGGGTGTCCTGATTCATGGAGTTGCTCCTGTAGGTGGCAATGGCTTGAAATCAGGTGCCCTGCAAGCAGTCAATAGCACTTGCAGTTTATCCAAAGAATCATACTGTCTAACCAAGCTGAATGTGTTTCTATCCTTAAAGAATATGGATACACCGCCTCCATTTCTTTATATGCTTTAAGTCTGAGGTCTGAATGTGGAGGAGGTATAGGTATGGCTGCCATGCTCTCTACGGTCCTGACTCAGGTGTCTGTGACTGCACAAACGTCTGCTTCTTCCAAGGTTGGGACAACTTCCACTGGGTGTAGTTTAGTGGTGACATTCCTAGTGTTTAGCAGCATAACCATGAAGGTGTTTGTAGATGGTGTTTTTTCATTGGAAAATATTTCCTTGTGACACCACCTAAAAGGTGCTCTATGGGGGTGGCAACAGTTTTGGCCAGTTGCCAAAGTCCAAGGGGTGACAGATGAAGACCATCTCTTGCAAAGCATTGAGGTCATTTAAGCAGGTAATCCCATGTTGACAGATAGTAGATACCCTTACACTGACACAACACACTATGGCAATTATTGATGTCAATCATTTTCTGTTTGTATGGCGCCATTATCCTAGGTGATGGTAACATGCAGCTCAAGGCCAAGGGCATGCCTGCCTGAGACACATAGCCTGTCAGACCAGTCATATCTCTGCATACAGTCCAGACAGGTATGTCTCAAGTCGTACACACCAACAGGAACTATGACGCAGTCATAACAGTACCTGATGTTGACAGACTTGCATGCATGTGTGATATGGCATATCCTCCCACCTCACAGAAAGCTGGCCATGATCTTTTCCTTATGTAGCCTGGTGAGTGTGTCTCATGATGTAACCACCTATGAATAATAATATGTTTGATTTTATGTTTTGCCTTAGGTGTTTCACTCTGAGACAGTGGTGCATGACCTATTATGTATACTGTGTTCTGCAGAGGTATGATTATGTGTAGCAAGTTTCTGTTAGGGTTTTTGAGGTGTTTGGGTGTTTGCATATGTGTCTAGTAAAGACCTCCACACATATAGGCATGTGTGATGTGGGTTTGGGTTTGGTAGGATGTGTTCCTTCCAGGCATTTATTTCTCTGCAGTCATGGCAACTGTCATTGGACTCTGAATGACTAAATGTGAAGAAGATTGCAAATTAGGAGCTGTCATTGAATCCCACACTGACTCAACAGTTATTTAGGATGGACTGATGCAGACATTGAGTTGTTGTCAGAGCCATGGATTAACAGTAAATGCCAAGGAATGCACAATACTATCATCTGGGAAGTCATCCACCCCTGGTAACTAATGTATTGACTGCACACTTCCAACAGTTGACCCAGTAGTCAGGGACATATGGAGACATAGACAGTGATCTAGCCTCTGACTGTCATGGGCTGGTAATATCTGTAGATGCATTCTATGTAACACAACCTATAAACAATGGTATGTCATGTAAATCCAAAACAGTCATTGTTCCACTGTATTTGGCATTCATCACACCTACCACTGAGTGCAATGCCGCCTTTGGTATGTAACTTACCAGGCATATCTGATAAATGTCACATCCACAGAAGTTCCATGGTCAACCAATATACAGTGTACATAACATGTCCTATGCGGACTGCATCAAGCCCATAATTGTGTATTCTGTCTCTGATTTGCTTTAGAAGGGAGGTGCATGCCTGCCATGCAGGAAGGTGTCAGACCCCACTGTGTACCTCCTGTATATCCAAGAAAGGACTAGCATGTAAATTATCTCTCCTACACTCCTACACCTTGACTGTGGTATAAACAGGACATGTTGGACAGACAGGTGTGTGGCCCAGACACTACTCCCAATATGTAACAGGCTCCTCATGCATATGAAACACAGTTGCACCACAACACAAGTCATGTGTTATGCATGCAAGTAAATGGAACAGTGGTGTAGTGGTAGCATTGTCACCTTACAGCAAGAGGTTCTCCAGTTCAATTCTTGGCTGATGTGTCTTCCGTGCGGAGTCTGCATGCCCTCCTTGCTTTTGTGTGAGTTTCCTCCAGGTGCTCCAGTTTCCTCCAACATTACAAAGACATACATCTGGAGTGTTTCTTCCTGGCCTCTGGTGAAAACTGGCTTGCTCCAAGTCGGACTTCCCCGGTTAATAAATGTTAAATAAATAAAATAAATGTGCAAGTTACATGACATGATGGGGAACATAATAATTATAACTGCTTTAGGACAAATGTCTCTAACTGATACAGGAAAACTGGGCAATTCACCTTGCACTCCCTGGCTTGTCCTTTTGTCAGTTCCCAAAACCCTGCTTACACTTATCAAGGGTATTAGACCTTGTCAGAGTTTAGAGATGCATGGCTAGGATGAAATAATCCCTTGTTTTTGTTAGCCTATTATACACATATGAGCCCATGGAGCCATACAACTATACTGTTTTACCTTTTTGATAACATTTTTCTTCTGTGCTGTCATTCCATCCTGTGCTCTGACATTGATGGGTTTATTGTAGATGTGAACACAGAGGTGTGTCCTACACAGTCCTGAAAGTGAAACATAAAGAGTGCCATGAGACACCTTTCATTGTGTGACTACACAGCCATTACAACAGCATCCAACGTAACATACTCAACATAATGTTGTTTGCACATTACATATTCCAGTGTTTAAACTGTGTGACTAACCAGTACAAGTAGCATGTCAAAGGAAATAATGGATGAAACAAATACATATTAATTTAGATAGTCACCCTGTGCATCAAACAAGTGGCTTAATTTCCCTGCATTGATGACAATGATGACAGGGATGTGGTAGAGGTATCCTCACTTGCACAGGGTGTTATATAGGGGTGCAGGAGGCCCAGGCTGACCCAATAGGTTGATAAGCATGTGTATGAGGCAGGCAAGATGGACCATGTAAATGTGGTGTGTGTGTCTGTAGGTGATCTGAGTGTGACAGTAGTGTGTGAGTGTCTGCGTGAACAGACTCAAGCTCAGTGCTAGCCGTACATGAATGTATGCTGGACAGCTTTGAGATGTGCATGGTAGAGCTGACAGTTCATCACCTCTACCCCTGAACATGAGAATTGGCTCTGCCAGAAGATGCACTGGCACCTCCATGCCCAAGGTCAGATGATGGGCTACTACCTGAGGGTGACTGCTGTCTGCTGAGACCATGTCCTCCACAAGACCACCCATGACCATGAGCCAACACACTCCCCTCTGAAGTGATGGATGTATTGCCACTACTGGAGCATGATTGTGCATGGTCATGTGGACTCTCAGCAAATTTAGTTGCTGACCTACAGCCACGAGTCTGATGCTGAACTCCAACAAGATGTTCCATCACAGACAACGTGCGTTCCAATGCAGATAGTGTGCGGTCTATCTCAGACCAATGTCTTTCCACTGTGTCAGTCAATCAATCCAGGGTATCAGCAATGCAGTGGAGGAAGTCATGGATGTCAGACTGTGCTGCATCCATAACTCTGAGCATTCATCTGGAGTCCCTTTCAGAACATGCCTGTGCCTCCATGATGGCCCTAAAGATATGCCGAGTGACACGTGATGAGACACCTGCAACAGGTGGTGGAGGGGCAGCAGGCCTCCTGTGAGCACCCCTACCAATTTGCCTGTGTGGAACCTCCCCAACTGTTTGGCTATGACCAGTATTGACACTCATTACAACCAGAGTAGTCACACTTTCCTGTTCAATGTCCCCACCCTACAACTGCCCAATATCTGTGGTCTCAGGGTTATGTGTAGGCATACTGACTGTATATGGTCATAATGAGGACAAATGATGGATGTAAATATCTGTTACGGCGCCAGCCCCTACAACCCCCAGCTGTGCCTCACTTTGGCCAACATCATCATCAGAGTCTGAAAAGACACTGACTTCAGGTTGTGAAGGGGACAACAACCAACCTCCCAGGTCACCTCTGATATAAATTTATTTTTTATTTATTTTACATTTGTTGACTGGGCTAGTCTAGCTGGACACATGCCCATTTTCATTAGAGACCCAGGGAGAAAAGCTCCATTACAGTTAAAGTCACTGTACATAATTACAAGTAGAACAGCAAGATTGTTACATAACATCATAGTACTAATATGGTTTACAATTGTGTACAAGCAATAATTCTTAAAAATATAAAGGGGAAAGCATCACATTAATACCTGCACTACTATGATCTGCAGTCCTATGTTTCAATATATGTTGAGCTGTATATACTGCTGTCACTAGTACAGACTTGTACAACTCACAGTCTGAGATAGTAGGACATGAGGTCATTCATTTCTAACCCAAACTGGTAAGTTTTCAAACTAACTGCTCTTTAAAATGGACTCTCATGATCAATACATAAATTATGCACATTGCTGACATTCTGCAGCACTCTGCACAGTTTACAGGTATGGCAATAAGCATAGAGAGAGAGGCTGCAGAATGCGGAGGATGACAACACTTATGAGTAACGATGTGACCAGTGGCAGCCTTGGTGTACAGAAAGAGCCTGATGGAGAGACCCCATCCCACAGGAAATTCAGGCATGTGTTTAAAGGAGTCTACTTTGAAAGACCGACACGCTACTTCGCCGACACAAAAATCACCGATGCCAGATAACCGACAACACACAAAACCGACAACGCAAAACACCGAACACCATAACACCGACACACGGAACGTAAACAACACACTACACTACATAGCATAGCCACTAGCCCTAACCCAAACCCTAACCCTAAGGTCCGACACTATCGCACACTTCACCTACCTGCACCCTAACCCTAACTCACTTAACCCACCCCTAACCCCATGGTCCGACACTATCGCACACTTCACCTACCTGCACCCTAACCCTAACTCACTTAACCCACCCCTAGCCCAAGGTCCAACACTATCGCACACTTCACCTACCTGCACCCTAACCTAACTCACTTAACCCCTAGCCCAAGGTCCGACACTATCGCACACTTCACCTACCTGCACCCTAAACCTAACTCACTTAACCCGTCCCTAAACTACAGTCCCTCACTATCACACACTTACCTTACCCGAACCCTAACTCCGACACTAACACACACTCACCTTTCCCACAGCCTAACCCGAAATCCCACAATATCGCACACTTACCTCACCGCTCCTAACTCCGTCACTGTCACACACTTACCGGGTCGCGATCACACATTACCCTTGTCGGTCTTTCCGCTGTCGGCAAATCACCCTGTCGGTAAACTTGCCTGTCGGTCATTTGGTCTTCGTTTTCCACGTGTCGGAGAATCGTCGGTTCGGTCTTTTAAAGTAGACCCGTTTAAAGTAAGTAAGTTAGCCATAGGTATCATTAACAGAGTAAAAGGCAACATGTATGTTGTGGTCTTGAACAAGGTAGGGGGTACCTTCACCATTATGTCAACCATTTGGACAACTGCCAAGCCATGTGTTATGTTATGGTAGTCTCCTGGAACATATTTGCTGGCAACTGTTGTTGCTAGCATGACCTCCATATGTGTATGTTACTTGTGCAGCTGTGCTAAACTGTAATATCAGTAACAAATGATCGCATGCTGCAGTCTGATATTACTGGGCCCCCTTTAAATTACATAACAAAATCCTCGCTGAGTGCATAGTAATGCATGACCTGACACTCTGCATTTTCTAGTATTGTCATAGGAATATGTAAACTGTGTTCCTATCAGCAGGCCTTTGACTTCCATCATTGTAAAGCAGACAGTCCATCTGAAATGGTTTGGGTGGATAAATAGGTGATGAGACAGTCATTCATATCAGAATTAAAAATGGTGATGTACACATACATGTATTTGAAATGCTAGACACCACTGGATTGGAACCCAGTACCATGTGTACCAAAACAATGTTTCCAAAGCATTTAACAGACTGTGCTAAAAGGTCACTGTTTCATTTGTCTTTTCGGCTTTTCCCGGTTAGGGGTCGCCACAGCGGAACTCCGGTCCGCTAATGATTGGCAGTCGATTTTTTATGGTGCCAAGTTGCCAGCCCGACGCCCAACCTTCAACGAAGGCACACCCATTCACACATGTCTTTCGGAGGCCACTTGACCACGGGGAAGACACGCAGACTCCACACAGAAGGCACTCCAGCCGAGAATCGAACAGGAGAACCTCTTGCTGTGAGGCAACAACGTTACCACTGTTGTGGGAGGTATATTTTTCAATATATAATTACACACTTACATCCTGTTACATACCTAACTTACATCCATTATTCTGTGTATGACTTTATAAGGATGCATTTCTACACCAGAGTCCGAGTTAAACACCTATTTTTCCACTAAAGTTTTAGCAAGTGTATTTTCAAATGTTGCAGATATAATTGCACAGTTACCTGCTGTTAGAGACCTCACTTGCATCCATTATTATGTGTCTGGATTTATAATGATGTATTCCTATAGCAGAGTTCAAGTTACATTCTCATTTTTCTATTACTGTTTTATCAGATTTGTACAAGGCGGCATGATGTGTAGCACTGCTTAAATGAGCTTAGTGACAGGAAGATAGCAGTTTAAAACACTTGTGCTAATTAATGGCTGTGTGCTTTGGCAGGTTGATGCACTAATCTTTAGGTGTTATGGTCCTGGGTTCAAAATAGGGCGTGAGCATAGTTTTTGAATATGATTAATATTTTTTCACAAACGTATATCAATATAACATCATTAACTGAGCTTAGAGACACTGCGGTTTGTGCAGCAGCAGGCAAAAAAATCTGTAAAAAAAATGAAAAATGGGGAGATAGGACAGTGGTGAAATGGGGTGCAAGCAAGGGGAAAAACATAGTGAAAGGCAGGTAGGTACAGTATATGCAGGAAGGGTGTAGGAAAGAGCCATAGTTATCCATTTCTTGTACAGCAACAACTGTGCACTTTAACAGATTTTTTAGCTGAATTTTGATTGTTGTCACCCTGAGATAGAGTGATGAGGACAACATAACTGCATTGTCAAGCCAATTGGACCAAATTAAGTGTGTCCAGTGGGCACATGTGTGAAATGGAGAGCTATGTATGGGACATTTTGTTTTTTTGGACAGATGCCCATTTTTTTTTTTTAAGGTGAGACTGGAATGTTGGGGAAGAGACATAGGTACATATGGGGGAGATAAGTTGGGAAGGGGAGGAAGCTTTTGCAGACAGACAAGACAGAAGACAAGATTGGTGTATGACATCAGAGGCGAGTGAACACCTTCGTTTGGGAGGGTGTTGTGGAATCCAAGTCCCATGGATGTCAGAAATGGTAGCAGTGTGACTCAAGTCCTCAACCATGGGACTGTCAACACTGTAGATTCACTGCTCCTGTAGAGGCAGTGGCAGATGCCAGTACCTGGGGAGAGAATGCCCCACTGGGATGGACAGCATGCTGTCCGTCCGGTGTAGGCATGGATTGAGAGTTCGGTGCAGCAGCCCATGCACCATGCCTAGCAGTTCCTCACGGGTGACATAATCACCCCCTCCACTTCCTCTCCCAGAGGGTGGATCAGCCCCAGCCTGTGAGGCAAACTACCCAATGGCCCAGGTAGTACGGGGGCAGCAAAGCAAGCCCCATCAGGTTGTAGCTCAGAAGTGTTGGGCCCTGGTGCCACAGCCTGGGGAGCCAAGGTAGGTGGATCACCTGGAATCAGCCTACCTTGTCAAGCTGTAGTAAATCAAATATAAACATAAGGTAAAAATAAACATAACCAAACAAATGTTAGTATTAACATAATAGAAGGTAATAATTATTAATAAAAAGAAATAGAAAGGAACATAATGAGAAGCACAACAATAAAGAATGTAAATAAAAGTATTTTAACAGCAAAGCAAAATGAAAGTATACATAAGGCCAACATAAGAAGTAGTTACACATAATATATTAATATCAAATCATAATAATAAATATAATTAATAAATTAAAGAAGAGAAGGGGTGGGATGAGAGAGAGAGATGAAAAAAAGAAACTATTAATAATTTTGCAGGTACTATTACTACACAGATTACTACTACATACTTCCACATATCTAAGATTTTAGTTGTGAGTACAGTGACTGCAAATATTGTACAGATGATGTTGCATGTACATAGCCCTCAACCTGTTAGTATGTGACATTATGGGCCAAGCCCTAAGAAATGGTGGTACAAAGGTACAACTGCAGAGAACCTTATTACATAGTGTACTCATATATTATTAGCAAGGTGTTCTGATAACAGATTTGCCATTAAATTGAATTCCAAATAATGTCATGTATCTACTAATCAAGGACCAGACATATGGGGCAGTAGTCATTACATTCTGCAAAAACTGAGGCAGTTGAGAGATATGTTCGTGTGCACTAATTACACTATACAACTGGTCATTTCTCAGTTGGCTGCCATGGGATTAGAACCCACAAGCTGTGACTACAGGAATAATGTGCACTTTATTTGAATATAATACATTTTCAAAATACCATCTCCTTTAAGACTTTTATTGCAAAATGTTGTGTGAAATCATACATTTACACACATGCATAGCTGTGTGTGGTATTAGATTGGAAACCAAATACAGTGACCACATGAATAATGAGCAATTTGTTTGTAAACATTAGTTTTCAAAGCACCATCTCCTTTTACACTGTAATGCTTAATGTCACATGAAATCTGGCAGTTACACACATGTATGACTGTGTAGGATGCCTGTTAACCTAACCGTATACCCCGTTCATTTACTGAGTGCTATCTACAGCATATTTCAGGGAAAATTATCAGAACTGAAGCTTGACACAATCTGGGTATTGCACTACATTTATTTCTGTGTTGCTGCATTATTTATTAGTTAATATGTAACAGTTGACTGGTGTCATATTAGAACACACATGCAGTGAATACAGGAATAATGAACACTTATTTGAAAAGATTACTTATCTAAGCAGCATCTCCTTTTAAACTTTATTGATAATCCCCGGGATTCATGAACCTTGCGCCAGGCGCCCGCATAGCGTCGGCGTTATAAAGCCAAATATGGCCACCGAGCGATTCAGGTATGAACCAATCCCACGTGCACTACCGGCGTGCGCCTGACCTGCGCCGCCCACGGCGTAGGTATGCTAAACACACTGTGTGAGGTATTGCACCATGCAAATGAAGGCAAATAGCGATCCACGAAGTTGGGCAGGCGTAGCGTAAGGGTACGGCAATGTAAACCAAAAAAAACGGTTTACATTTACCCAAACATGACCAAGGAGTAATGGAAGGCTGTCAACGTCAGGTATCATACAGGTGCAATATGCCAATGGCGAAAGGCACCGAGAATGTCCAAAGAAAACATGCACAAACTGTAAATAATGACATAAATGTTATGTACGCAGAAACCACAGCAGAACCCCCGGATATGTGCACAGAAGGTGCAAAACAATGAAATAATATGAGAATGTCCTAAAAGAGCAGTATAATACACATCAGATGCACAGCCACCACACACCATAGTATGTATGGAAAGCCTCAACCCCAGCGCAAGGGTTGTCAAAGAGTGGCGGCAGTGTTCGGCGCCGTAACCATGTATTAGCAGTCAATGCCATGCAAATGAGGCAGATAATAGTGAATCGCAAAACCGGCGCCGGTGTAAGGATGGAGCAAACGGCGCAGCGGTAGTATACCGAGGAGTGGCCTACACGGAATACATGTCAATCGCAGAGGAGTGTGCCACTGTAGGAGGAAGCACATTGGAGGCCAGCAAACATGGGCTGTACAATGCACATCACAGCAGTAGGACCGGCGTGTGAGGAAATAGATGCGCTGAGAGTACATAATGCGTGCACAGATGCATGTGCACGAGGATGACTACGTTCCCCAACCCAGTCATGTGACGGCCTCCCCGTCAACAACCACGGATATAGGAAGGTAATGCGGAGAATATGAGGAAATGCGGAAGCAGTGTAATTGGAGCCGTAATGAGCAATCAACACCAATCAATCCAGGAAGGGCAGACGGCGGCAGCTGACAACTCTGCATGCAGACTCCCGCAAAACGGGAAAGGGGAGACATAGGAATGCAAAGATAGTAGGGGATGTAGTAGAAATGCAAAGAGCAAAGAACCGAAATAGCACAGCCAAGTACAGAGGTAGCATAACGGCGGCAGACAAAATGCATCATATGCCATGTGCCTGCAGGATGCACTGCAGGCAATAGTAGGTGCAACGTGCACAAACAGTAATGTAAGATGCAAAGCTAAGCCAATGCAGGCAACTGTAATGTAACACTAAAGGCAATACCGTTGCAGTTGCAACGGTAAAACACCGAAGATAATCCACAGATACGGCTGCACAGACACACCCAATGACATCACCGGGTATACAGCACAACAGTATAAAGTGTGAATGCACACAACACACAGCGAGATTTCCCAAACGCCGCACCGTAGGGTGTAAACACACGGGGAACTTTTAATTTGTATATGTTGGGTGCCGCCGTGGCCGTGATGCATAGGTATGTGTCAGAGACAGGCGGAGTTGCGGAGGAGGGTGCCGACAACTACCGTAGGCCTCATAGGAGAAGGAGAGTGTTCAGACCAAGGGTGACCTACCAGGGGCTGCAAGACCTGGAGATAGTAGAGCGCTACAGGGTGGACAGGGACACGTTACAGCAAATAGTGGAGCTGTGCCGGCCACGCCTGAGAACAAGAGACAACAGAGGGGAGCCCATCCCAGTGGACACAAAGGTATGTGTGAGCTTGCGAATACTGGCTACAGGTACCTTTCAAAGGCCAACCGGGGATATAATGGGTATCTCACAGGCATCAGCATCCAGGGTACTACACCAGTTCCTGGATGCCATTCTGTTTATGCCCATGAGTATATAAACTTCCCCAGATCTCAGGAGGAGTTGGCTAGCAATATCGCCACTTCCACCGTGTGGCACAATACCGGAGGTACTGGGTGCGATAGACTGTGCGCACATAGAAATCAAGTCACCGCCGGGAGCAGGGTAGGCGCTACATAAACCGCAAGGGATACCCCTCCATCAATTGCAAGGTCGTGTGCAATGCGCTGTGCTTTTTCATGGATGTGTGTGCTGGCAGCCCTGTAAGCTACCACGACTTCCATATCTGTCATGCCTCACAGCAGTATCAGGTATTAGCCAGGGGACATCACACAAGGTCACCTTGTGGGGATGCTGGCTATGCACTGGAGCCGTGGATGATGACACCCATCAGAAATGCACACACACACATGCAAGAACGCCATAATGAGGCACACGCACAAACCAGAATAATCATAGGCGTGTGTTTGGGATGGTGAAATCACGGTTCTGGTGCTTGGATACATCCGGTGGAGCCTTGCAGTACTCTCCAGGCACATGTGCCCACATATTCATAGTATGTTGTATGCTACACAATATGATTCTGCGGAAACAGCTGCTGCAGGGACATAATGGTGTAGGGCCACCAAGCCCGCCACAACTGCCAAGGCAAGCACAGGCACAGGGCGTTCAGCGCCATGAACACACTGTGCCAGCCCCAGTAGGTAGACGGAGGCGTACCCAATATGCCTATGCCCTGGCAAAGAGGGAACGCATAGCACATACTTTGACAGCGTAGGCCCCATGGACTGACACCTCCTTACCTGCACACACAGTGAAATGGGCGCCACACAAACATGTCCGCCCGTAATGTGTACCGTATGTGCGGACCTATGTGTGACTCCAACAAAGGCACCACCCAAACACTGCACACCCAATAGCCAGCAGAGCATGGAGCGCCAACACCTCAACCGCGCCGGTTCTACAGCAGGCGGCGTGGCCGTATGCTGCCACTTCGCCGCAAGTCGACTACATATGTACTTATGTGCATACACAGATACGGAAATAGATATCATTACACACGTAGAAATATATGTACACATACACAGATATAAAGTACAACAGGTTAATATGGAACCCAGGGATGCAAGTTTACAGATAAGTAAGGCGAAATCCCCACATAGTAAACATAGTGAACGACAACCCGATCATCCGGGAGGGTGGGCAGAGCAGGGAACGCCAGCCATGGAAATGTCAACCTGCATCAATACATATCCGCGGGTCGGGATGATCGCCAGGCCACGGTACAGTAATGGGATATGCGTGTCATATCCATAGGATATGAGTGCGGAGGTACACACGCCGCCGGCGATGCGCCAACGTGGGTACTGTGTGCAACCGTCGGTGCGGCGGCAATCATACCTGTCAAGTGTACGTCATTATGAGGCATTACCTCATTTGGGGTCTAAAACAGTTCATGTTCCTCGAAGTTCCTCAAAGTTCCACATTGAAATAGTCTGTCACACATTCATTGTTAGGAATGTATTTAAATGAAATCCTGGTAAATAGAAATTAATCATAGTAATTCATTAAAGGTTCTTCTTTGTAAGTAAATCAGCATATTTTAACCATCCTATGACCTTCTTAGCTGAAGTTGTTAGTAAGCCATTAGTATGTGTTCCACATTTTGCCCATTTGTACCACATTATGAATGTGTGTGTTCCTCGTTTTGGAAATGGAAGGTTGAGAGCTATGGCGGCAATATGTGTATGTGTGAGGTGAGGTTGTCGTGTGTTCCGCTGTGTGTGTGTAATGTGTGTGCCACTGTAAAATGTGTATGTAGGTGACATGTCACAGGCGGAGTGTAATAACATGCGTAGGCATACAGTACAGGAACCATAGCCGTATGTACAGCAGTACCCACAAAGTAGTACTGACATCTCCTCAGTGGCTAGGCGTGGCGGCGTAAAAGCGATGCAAAGCGGAAATGTCCCAGAATGTACCACAGGACCATAGCCAACAGGAGATGCAAAGGGCGCATGTACAAACCATGACCGTATGTATGGCGGCCATATGGTAGACTCAACACGATCGTCGGCAGCGTTACACAGCATCAGGCATGTACGGCGAAAATACGCATGTGCTATCCCAGCACCGATCGTGGCCACCTACGGTCCCGTAAATACCGCTGTGTGTTCCACGACCGTTAAGTAAGCAAGCGCCACACGAATAGGAGGCAACCGGTAGCATACAGGCCGTCCCAAGTACAGGACCACAATCACCGTAACTATCAGTGACAAAATGCCAATGGATAGTAGGCACGGACGAACATCCGCAGATATATAACCGATGTGAAGGAGGAATACGTGCAGGAAGCAAACATGCAGGTGATACCGACACCACACGACATCAACAAAACAAACATTCCCAGAACAACAGACAGTTAACCTGCAGCTCCCCAAGCAGGGATGGAGCACACACACAAGCATATCTTGTATGTATAAATGCAAGACCCACACCCGTACCCGTCACCCACATCCGCAGATATACCCCATCGCACATATCAAAGGGATAACAGCCAAAACCGTAGCAAAAACATACAGGCAGTCAATGACAGCGGCATACCCGCAACAAGCCGCGTGGGAAACACTAGCAGCAGCTGATGCATCCTTGCATCCGTTGTGTACAGGAATATAACAGCTATGTTACACATCTGAATGCACAATGCCATCGACAGACACCGCCAGGACACGGAGACCCACATGTCGAACAGAATACCATACCCAACACACACAATCCACGGCTAACACCACAGCGAAATGTACCTGACACCACACATAGCGGATGCAGTCACACAAACATGATACAATACATACCATCCCCACGAAGGTATTGCAAATAACCAACGGCCACACGAGGAATGAACCATGGCCTAGTGCCGACACGTAACGTACGAATGGAGGGGGATCACCGGTGATATGCGCATAAGTACACACAGAGGAACAGCTATTGGCGTGATGAACCCACATGCCTCAGGTGACGACGAATATAAGGAAGACTCCCTGGATATTCAAACCGTATGTTCATACCGAACAAATACCGAATACAAAAGAAGGAGTAGCAAGCAAGTACTGACGAATACAGAACCAAAGGCCGGAAAGGTATGTCGAACCCACGAGATGTACTGTTGTGTAACGCATGATACGTATGGCGAATGTGTACAGTGTGTGAATGGTGTGTGTAAGTAAAGATACCTGTCCATCAGGCAGAGAGTGGTGAAAGTTGGTTATGTAATGCTAAGCCGCGCAGCATACCAGCGACTGTGGACAACGTGTGCACAGCAGTGGGACAACATGTACACACCGGGATAACCCCAGGTTAGGCTTGCCACCTTTTCAAATGGCCAAAGTGGGTCATTTTTGGGACACACATCAGATGTTACAGGCGGACACATACCCATGGTCAGTACAAAGGGTAGAACTTTACTCTTTTGCCTAAATAAAAGCGTATTCTTGTAGCAGTTTAGTTGCTTATTGTGTTTCTTGTAACATTTAGGAATTTTACATACATAAATAACTATGTTATGCAACTATTGCATAAAAATGGGACATAATTATGTCCTACAATCTCAGGACATTTGCCATTTGTAATATGTTTTGTCAGGACACAACTGGGGACTGTCCCTTGCAAAGTGGGACAGGTGGTAACCCTACCCCAGGTCCGCCATAGGGATTTCAAACACAGAACAATGCCACCACCCACGCTGATGCTGGCAGTGGATATCCAACAATGAAGTGCCACAGCAGGGGATAGGACATGTATGTATAGTGTCACAGCACACATGTGTATGGGCATATACCGTCGATGTCATACGGAATGTGCGCACGTCGTGCACGTATGCCTCGCAGTAGGGGTGACTATGTCAATTATGTGTAATGCAAAGCTGTCATGATGGATATGTTCAGAAATCATATACAGTATCACAGGCATAGCATGCATGATGGAGGGATGGCCTAATGTTATGTACATAAACAGGATATGTATGGCCTGCACATATGGGACAGAGTAGTAGCAGAATAGGTACTCGAAATGGAGGGAACAGCAAGTAACCGTGTCCAAACGTTCTGTAGCAGGTGCAATGTGTGCAACAATGATGTCCGGCAGGGCCGTGTGTAAACACATGTGCAATGTACACAGTAGTGCCCCCCTATGGTAGTGTCCACTGAACAGCAGAGGTGGATGTCAACTGTATGTCTATACTGTACTGCCACTGTGGTGGTACCATGGGTCTGTGTCACCCTACCAGCAAGGGAGCTATCACAGGACCAGTGACACAGTGTGTCCCTGTGGGATGTGCACAGGACCTATGTCCCACAGCACGGTGTGTGTCCAGTCTGCGGAGGTCACACAGATGCCCAGGCTGGGCAATGTGGCATGTGTGCACACATGCAGGAGTGCTCCATTCACCCTGCCCACTGCAAACGCCATGTAGGAGTACTACATGCATCAGTAATGCGGAGAACATGGCCCATGGCAGAGTAGATGACACCCCTGTGTTAGTGGTATGCAGGTGAGTACAGATGTGTTTCACGACTGTCATTTGCATATGTAAACTGTCTGAGCCAGGTAGACATCACGGCATGACTATACTGTGACATGTAAAGGTGTATCCATTGTGTAAGGTACACCACACATGTGTTATTGTAACATTGCCTGCGTGTACATGTGTGTATGGCACAGGTACAAGGGCACCCAATGTATCAGCTAGACATACAGTCCAGAAATGTGTGGCCCTGCACATGTGTACCCACGCCATAGTGGAATATGGCAACCACAGCACCATGTGGGGCATGTGTGTGTACAGCAACCATGTACAATGTGATATGCATGTATAGGGACAGTATCCATGTGATACACAGTGCATGACTGTCACTATGCAAAGGTGATGTGTATGCACTATGTGTGATGTAACTGATGCAATGACATCCACATGATATATCTGCCACACTGACACCTGTATGGTTGTTAGCAGTATGAGTAGGTTGAGCTAGAATGCTGCCAGGTATGTACATGTGGTATATGTAGGCATGGACAGTACTGTGTGACAGCATGTAGTGTTTGTAAGCAAATAGTGAGCATGAGGGGCCACATGACTGAGGACTGTGCAATGTCACATGTACCTGACATGTTGTAGTTAGCATGATATGCCTGCACCACTGTGTGACCTGTACAGGAGTCACATGGTGTAACATCCTGAGACATAGGGTATGATGTGATGCTGGATGCGGACATTGGCAATACCATAATGTGGAATGGTGCTGAAGGGCAAAGAGCGGATAATGTGTGATTTGTTACCCTCTGTACCACACCAACCACCCATGCAATGGTATGACAGGTGGCCAGCATGTGGATGTGGTGTGCTGTGGCGCACAGAAGCCCAACAAGGGTGCCAGTAAAGGCATGGAGGTCGTCAATGAGTGTGTGAAGCATGTATGTGAGGATGTGGCCCAGTGCCATACTGAATGGCCCAGTCATGGGTGTACAAATGCAGCCCCATATGTGCAATGCAGTACCACCCATGTGTAGTGTGTTAGATGTGGTAGTGTGGTGGTCAGGGTACACAACGTCCATGAATGGGCTAGCAGTCAATGCAGTGTGCTGCTGCAGAGACATAACACAGCCAGGTTGGCGGGATACAACAACTACGGAGATCGGAGGTGACATTGGGACCGTGTCCCAGGACATAACGTGTGCATGGCAGTACCATGTATGTGTCCACAGGGTTAATACAATGTCCAGCCATGGAGTGGAACCCTGTCGTGAGTGAGAGTGTGTATTGTTGGTAGGTACCCCATTGGCAGGCACGATGCCAGCAACATCTGTGTTGGCAATGCCTGCATGAGTGTTGTATGCTGCATTGAATGTGGATGTAGCCAAACAGCAGAGACATACCACCACACTGTGTGAGGGCCCACACTGCAATGTATGGCAGTCATGTGTAGGTAGCTAGCTGTGGAGTATGTGATGCACCATGAGGACCCACCATGACTGTCAAGTGGCGCACCACACACATGTGAACATAACTACTGTGCAACAGCCTGCACATGTGCCCATACAGCACATGTGCATGGAACAGGAATACCACTGTGGCGTCTGTGAAAAGGCCAGTACCACCATGTCTCTGTGTGGAATAGCATGGTCCCTACCAGTGCGTAAATGTAGCGGAAGTGCACTGTGATATGTGTTGGCATAGTCACGTATACTGTCCATCGTACGGGCTGCCATGCCATCAACTACCTCTGTCAGTGGATGTCGGTAGTACCGGCTGTAGAGCGTATGTACCATGCATGTTGCGATGGTGGGGTGTCTAGGGCGTGGCTAGCAGGGCTGAGAAGCATGGATGTTCAGCAAACAGAGTGGGGATGTCTGTAGGTATAGCACACAGACACATGGAGGTATGGTGCATGCCGAGGGTAGTGTAGGTATGGTATGTGTCGTGTAATGTGTCACCCAGCTATGCGTACTGCATGGCCAAGCATGTGTGGGTACATGGGAGTCCATACTAGGGAAGTGCGTGTTGCTGTCAGTACATGGCAGTAGCAACTGTCCCAGGTGCAATGTACAGTATGACAACACGGCCAGCATGTAACCTGTGGTGTACAGTGTATTCACCGTCGCGTGTCACAATGTGTGTAGCGGTCCCGAACATGGGTATCTGAACATGGATTACCTATGATGCAATGTGTCTCGGGAATATACAGTATGTGTGTAAATCACTGTGTGGTGTGGGAACCACCCACCTGTGTGTGTTGCAGTCGAGGTATGTGCCTGGGAGGTATGATCTGTGTACAATCTGGACTGGCAGGTGTGCTGTGTAGGGCATGGAGGCAGGTCCCAGGCACTGCAGATAAATGACATGCGTGCCGTACTGTGTGTGCAGTGCTTGTGTACAGCACAGTGGAGGGTGTAAGCATTGTCACACATCACTGCATGCTGTGCCTGCCTGTGACAGCCCTGCCGGAGACAGACATGTGACACTGCTGCACAGGCAGCATAGCATGTGAAGATGTACATGTGGGCTGCACACCTTAGGCAGATGTCCGCAGGTCATGTGTGCCACAGTAGTGTGGTTGAACATGACTGTCAGACTGGACAAACACCACATGCCTGCATAAGTACAGTATGACCATAGTCAACAGTCCCAGTGACAGAGTAGGCCAATGTACAGTATCCCTGTGTGCAGACCACTGGCTACTGGACACCTGGCTAGACACACACCTGGAGGGTTAATTCACCATTGAGCCATCACATGTCCCAGTCCATGTGGCCCGTACAATGTCATCACAGGGTGGTCACAATAGCAGGTGGCAAGGCAGACACGGTGTACCAGGTGATGTGTCATGCGTGCATATGTTGAGTAGCACAGCCGTTCACATGTCCGCAACATACTGGTGCACGATGTATACTGTTACATGATGTGTGGGACTGCACTGTCACCCACTACAGGGCCATCTGACACAGGTGTGTTGTGACAGGTGTAACCCATGTATGCACAGGATACACACTGCTGTTGTAGGCAGCCATGCTGGTGGCTACCACTGGTACATGCAGTGGTCATACAGCCATACTGCACACAGTGTTCATGCAGGAATGTCCATTGTTGTGGACAATGTGCTGCTATGTGAAGGTAGGTGTGTGTTGTGAATGTTACACATCCAGATGACTCCATCTGGCGCAGTCATGGTTGTCAACACCATAACACACATCCACAGCAGTCAGAACCCAGTCCTGACAATGTGTGTCAGTCACCCTCGTACTGTGTGACATATGTGCACATGGCGGAACACCTCCCACTGTCATCTAAGATGGCTACATGATGGCTGGAATGTGCTGTGGAAATGTACAATGCTGGTAGCCCAATGAAGTACCTGGAATCACACACAGTACGCTATGGCAGCCATGTAAACCATGCACTACAATGACCGCCCAACAGACACAAACAATGCATTGACATGTGGAACATGTGCACATGACAACTCCCAATGAGGTATGTTGCACATATTGATGTACAATTGTCATCTATGGCCATAGCATGGATGTAGACGCACATATCCCACAGGTAGTACCACGTGATGTAGGTAGGGGGGCAATGCTCGTGTACATGTGATAGTAGCTGTACAGCCACATGTCCTGCATAGCTGTCATGTAGGGGTAGCTGTGGCATGTGACCACTGGACATGCCCGTACAATTGACCATGTCCCACAGGAGATGTGTTATGTGTGTACCACATGTGATGTGCCGACAACAAGCTGTGACGTGTATGGCTGCCGGTGTACCTGTGTGACATTGTCTGTGATGGGTGCAAAGGCATATCGTATCGTATTGCATGCCCACAAGCCCCACATAGGTGCATAGCCTGAACATACAATACAAGGAGGGTGTGGGATGATAGCAACCACAGGAGGAGATGGAGTGCGGACGGCAGCCCACAACCACGTAATGTGCGTGTACGTTGTTCACGTCCACGACACATGAGCATCTGAGAGGCTAGCGTTACAGCTGTACAGGGTTGCATGCATATATGTTCAGCAACATCCCTGTGTGTCCCACCACTGGCCCGTGGACCGATGGACACCAACCAAATGTGCAGATATGAGATGTGCACAGCACATCACAGATGCCTACTGTACAACAGGCTTACCGTGTAGACATGTGCACAGTAGGTCTGCGCCAGCTGCAGTCAAACACGTTATGTGCTGAACCACAGCAATAGTCCAGGCCATGCCACAGATGGACGTGCATGCATCTGTGTATGTATGGCTGTGAATGTCTCCGGCATAAGAATATAGCTGTGTCACCGTTGTGAACAACAATATGAATGGGCTGTATGTGTGAGGGGTGCGTCATACGTGTATGGTCAGATCGATACCATCAGTGACCCTGCTATGTGAACATCCCTGTCCCCATACATGGATACCTATGCTGTGCCCAACACCACATTCACAGAGGGAGGGATGGCGGTGTGTAGTGCAGCAGCAGACATGGGGGTGGCAGCAGGCACTGGATGTACACATATGTGGTACCCACATCAGTGCAGGCAACCATCCATGTGCACGGGATAGCGGTGTGTGTCCACATACAGCACTGTGTTGATCAATATCCCAGCACATAGCACCTGCCAGGGTTACAGTGTATGCATGGATGTGTGATACCTGCATGCACCAGACACACCCTCAGCAAGCAGTGTGCAGCATACCTCGCTTGAGGCCAGTGTCCACACCATGGTGATAGACATGTTGAATGTCCATATACACATAGCAATGACATACGGAATGGACAGCCACCCTGCCAATATCGTCAACCCCCAGGTGGATCACAGCCCAGTGCCATGTATGTGGCATACCCTGCCATACCATGCAGCCCTGCCCAGCAAGGCTGCATGAGCTATCCTGATCCTACATGGTGCAATGGACAAACGGCACTCTCACTATCAACCATACACAGCAGTAATGTGGCGGTGATGCACCCTGTGGTGTTACAGGTGCTGTGTGTTGCTCTGGACAATGTGTGTGTGTACATGCTATGCATGGCCTTTCCTGCTAATGTGTCATGGTTACACATTGCCCTATGTCTATCACATGTGCAACACAGGTGAGCTGTGGCAAGTTGTCCAACACCCGTACAGTGCTGTGTGGATGTACATGGCACAACACATGCATATGCAGGTGTCCATGTGTATGTGTACAGTGCCACTGCTGATGTTCACAATGGCTACAGACGTGATGTTTACTGACATATACACAGCGTCCAGGTGAACAGTAGCACCGACGTCACATGGGGACCTATGCCAAGTGATATGGACACAGGTGCAGCCAGGTACACATGTCCACAGCAGGCTAACATCTACATGGTGCGTGTACAGTGTGATGGGGTGGCACACAGATATGATGTGACACCCACTGCTCAATGGTGTGAAGCCAACACATCGGCTGTGTCACTGCCACGATGCCTTTCACAGATTACTGTGCAGATGTCGTACATGTCATAGCAATGTATTTCCAACAGTATGCCAGCACAGCAGTGTAAATGTGACCTGCCACCATCATTATGTCTTACAGATAATGCCACGTTCCTGGCTTCCCGCTTTCAGCCATCAGGAGGATGAGGTGATCATCCCATACCTCCATACAAATCATGACGTCTTATTCAGTCATGTGCCACAGCAGGCACAGGAACGACAGGAGATGTGGGAGGAGATGTGCAGGAGGGTGAACAGCCTGGGTGGATACAACCGCAATTATCAGCAGATCCGCAGGCACTGCACAGACTTGATCCGGCATGCAAGACAGCGTGCCGCTGCAATCGCCAGACAACAACATGGGACAGGTGGTGGTCCACCAACACAGCCCCCACTCACAGCCACAGAGGAGATCCTGGCCAGTCTGGGGACACCCACGGAACAACACACAGACACTCATGCGTCCATCGTGGAGGTGGGTGTCGTGCAAACTATGAGGTCGGAGCTGCCTGGTAAGTCAGTGTTGCATGTTTGTATGATAAGCGACGTGGGAGTGGGTGTCATAGTACAACACATAATATAGCAACACATGCCAGATATATGTCCACACAAGATGCATACTACAGTATGCTATGTTGTGTTACCAGACATGTGCATAGCAGATGCGAACTCACAGATGCATGATGTGACATGCACAGTGCTGACTGTGGCGATAGTAATGGATAATGTGTATACCTTTGTGTCATTCCTTTACAGATACGTCTGGCGTGTCGCAAAGACAAGGGTCTGTCGCAGGTAAGTCTGTTGCTAGTCAAAGGCATGATACAATGTATTGATATTCCCCATGTGTCCAGGTATGACATGCACACCTGTGTGTGCCCCAGTCACGGTATACAGGCTGCACCACCCGACACACACAGCACACATGTACAGTAGATACAACCGTTAGCGTAGAGTGGTATGACACCACACAACCTATTGGTGTGTTATGTGCAGTCAGCTATGCATACAATGTTGTCGGTGTTCCACAATGGCTGCATGTGTAGTATGCATTGGTATGCCTCTGCAGTATGCACACAGTACCACATAGTGAGCTGTGATCTGGCCAGAGCACAGGTGTTACCAATGTGACCTATGTTCCTGCATTGGGTGCACACGTTGTGACATGGCACATACCATGTCCCATGCACGTGGATGTCTGTCTGCAAAATTTTCACACCATGACATGACCTATGCACGACATGGCAGACATCCACACTGTCTGCATATCCGTAGGGAATGTGACACCTTACACTAGTATGTTTGTATGTGACATGGGCCACCACAGGGCCGTGTGCACGATGTCCACCACACACAATTGTCAATGACCCAGACAGACAAGGCCATGGCCGATACCTATAGGCATGTTGTCACACAGTACATCCACAGTGGGTATTCACTGTTGCACCCTGTACACACATAGTGGCCTCATCACTGTAGTGGACCCCCTGGACATGCGATGTGATACACCAGTGACATGGAATGCCTGTCCACAGCTACTACAGGTGCCACTATTGTCCACCATATATGTGCTGCTGAGCAGCTGAACTGATTGTCAGACATGGCAATGTAATGCGTCCAGGTCACGCATCGCACAGAAACATACCTGTGTCCTGCTACTGTGCAGTGGCACAGTGCCTGCACTCCACACTGTACAGCTATGTATACAGCTCACACCAACTGCACCTGCACAGACATCCCTGTTACCCATACATTGTATCTGTAGACTGTACACATAACACTGCACTGTGACAGCTGTTGTGATGTGGTGCATGTGGTGGGACACCATTGTCACATGTCCACATGATACCGCACATGTTTGCAGTGTACATGACATAGTGTCGGCAGCCATGTGTAGTGTCAACTCGCCCGTGGCCACACGGTGTATCACGCTGATGCATGCAAACTACCATGAATGTGTGTACTGCATGCCTAATAAAAGACACCTGCCTGTTGTAGTGTACCCACCAGGGCATTGTGCATACTGCCACTATGAATGTCTGGTCTGCATTCACTGGTCTGTGCTGTGGGAATGCTGCATGCCACCTGCACTATCACATGCATGATGTGTCTGTGTGTGTGTGTGTGTGTGTGTGTGTGTGTGTGTGTGTGTGTGTGTGTGTGTGTGTGTATGTCTGTATTGTAACGGATGGTATGTCCTTGTATTGACAGGTGCTGTAGCTGAGTTCCCTCACTAC
>NC_056749.1:102848195-102945884 GCF_019279795.1 Protopterus annectens | reverse complement strand
TCTCTTCCCCTAAATTGCATATTTAAACTTTCGTCAACCCGTAAAAACCCGCAAAATTCCACTTTTGTTTGTTTTGGTTTTTTTTTCACTAATCTCCCATATCCTCTACACAACTGTTACGTACCCTTCTCTGTACCACGTGGTATCTCCTTCCCTGTATCCACTGTAGTGTCTACAATGACTATTTACTCTACTCTGTGTTCCCCTGACCTATGTCCAGATTTAACACTATTTGGATTGGTCTTCGACCTGCTATCGCAACTGTTAACAGAAATACAATGTAGTCTGGTCCCTGATCTACAATAGACACAAAGAGGCAAACCCTCCTTACCTGAGCCTCCTGTTTATGAGTGCACGTTTTCTTCTTGGGATCCAGTTTTCCGCTTTTCAGCCACAGATCAGACAGTAGACAGCCTCTTTACACACAACAATTCAGTCGGAGGTCTTTTCATTCAAGAAGAACCATTTAGGCAAATTCTCCTGCGCAGATGTCTAACCACCCATGCACTCTGACCTGTAGCTTACCAAGGGAATTCCGGCTAAGAAGGATCACAATGTCAAATAAGTTGTTAAAACCAGACTGTAGTTATCAGTAGGCTTTTCTAAGTGACAGTCAATAACACAGGAGGCTTAGGTTCACAACATTTTAGTAGTGTACACAGGCAGGCAAAATAATATACAGTCCAAGTATGAGAGTTTTGTCTGACTCTATACAGTAAGCAATTTCTTTATATAGTGTTTACAATCAGCTTTTGCCCACCTTACTGACGTGGTCGGTCACAGGGCATTTCCATCACTATGGTCCGCAATAGTCTATACATACGTGGGTGCTGAGGTCGTGCTTTTAAAATGTTCCCATGAGAATAACACAGCCTTGCAAGGCACATGGTCAATTACAGTGTCCTTCTGTGATTGTAGCTGTTTCAAGGACCCTGGACTGTTCCGATACAGTAGTCAGTTCATTTCTTAATACGTTGCTTTGTCTCTCTGGTAAGGAGTTGTACTCTTATCTTCGATAGAGCTCACAAGGCCATCCTCCTCAGGGGAAGGGGTGATGTTATGCATGTACATACATTTATTTTTCTGTAACCCAGCAGATAATTAATGCTGAGAGACATAAGCCTGCTGTACTGGTTACTGCCAGGGTCAGAATTCCATCACACTACAGCTTAGCTTCACCAATTACATGCATGATCAGTTCTACTGCCATATTGTACGGTACAATTCAATGCATTATATAGTATTTCGAGTCTGAACTGGCACTTCATATGTGTTTCTATATATATTTGAACAACATCCATCCGCCATATGCATGTTGTTCCGTCCTTTACCTTGACCGTGTGTATTCGGCCGTCTCGCAACGCTACTCTCCACATGTGATGTCCCACCTTCCCTTCTTTGCCTGTAGCACCCTGTTAGGACGTCCTGTTTGGTAGGCACGTGTTCCGCTATATGTGTTCGACTTCTCTGCATAGCTAATCATCGATGCGGTGGTTCAACAACCCGACTTGTCCACATGTGTACAGTTATGTGCACCGTGTCGTATGCAAACCTATATGGTTTGGACGGGTACATACCACATGCGGGATGTGCACATTCTGCAGACACATTCACATGCAGCCATTTCCATATCTGTACCTGAGGTGGGTTGGTGACATGTGAAGTGATGTTGCCCGCGTGACACTGCCTAACACAAACATCTTACCACATTTCAGGTATGCACATTGTGTGTAGGTGTATAGCTGCACACGGATGCTAGCAGGTTTGGGTGCACAGGTGTACATGGGTGGGACTTACATGCTACAATGAGGCTATTGTGTATTACATCTGAATGCATGGGTTCTGCTTCTGGATATTACACTTCAACATACGCCATCCAGTGTATGCGACAGAGACGTTGCTGGGTGTGGGATATGTTGCTATGCACATGTTTGCCTGTGTTTAAGGTATCTTGGTTCCTTCCTGTTGTTATGTCAACACAGCTACCCGGCTATGTACTCTCACTACTGCTTGTGACCATTATGGTTGGCACCTTTTCCAATGCCCATAGTGGGACATGTTTTGTGGAAACTTCGGATTTTGCAGGACAACACATACCCACGGCAAGTGGAGTTGACAGAACTTCACTTGTTTGCCATACTATACACTTATTCTGTTAGCATTTGGGTTCCTTATTCAGTTTCTTATGCCATGTATGTGTTTCATATACAAATTATATGTTTTATGCTACTATTACATGTATATTGCGGGAATATTTTTGGCAGGGAATCTCAGGTCATTTTCCATTTTTTCGATTTTTGCAGGGACACAACTGCCCATAGAGGGACTGCCCCTCGCAAAGTGGGACAGGTGGTAACCTTAGTCGCTACTCCTATGTCGGTGCGGCGCTGACATGCTGCGGTACACCTTCTCTGAGTATAACCACTGACGGTGCATTGCGGGACAAACGCGGTCTCATGCGTATCCTTTGCTCCTTGGACGGGTACACTTAAGCCTTCGTGGGTTGTATTTGCTTCTCCGTTTAGTTGGGACGGGTACTATGTTGCATACTCTACATGCGTTTCATTCTGCACGGGCCCTGGCTGCTGCCATTACTATTATGGGCGGACCGTGGCAGTCAGCACATTAGGTTGCTCACCGCATGCCGGCTTAGACACGCCTCCGGACGCATCCTACTTGGGCTCGCTCACGTACACTACGCACGTGTCTGTGGTTGCGGCGCACTCTCATTAATATGCATATGGCGCTACTACGCCGGCTATTCACTGCACCGCCAGCGCAGCCCTTACGCCGGCCTTGTGCCGAGCTTCATGAATCCCGGGGAAAGTTTCTTAAAATCTGGCATTTAGACACATGGATAGCTGTACAGAACTTCAGTTAACTTATCCATATTATTATTTATTTATTATTTATTTTTATTTATTTAAACTTGTTGACCGGGAGTGTCCGACTGGACGTAGGTCTATTTTCAGCGGAGGCCTTGGGAGAAAAGCTCCACAGTTAAAATAAACCGACAGTAGTTACATTGGATTACATAGCGATTAACAATTTAACATAGCAATTACTTACAGCATTTTTACAGATGAAGAACATAGTACATCAGTAGACAACTAGAATCTTTATCTGTGAAGTACATAACAGACATTAACAAATGTTACAATGAGAAGTTCCTGTTGTATAATAAGTACTAGGCTTATGAGCATCTGAGCTTGCTATAAATCAAGGTATTCAGTGGAGTGGAAAGAAATGTAGTGGCTGGATGGGGTGGATTATATTAGAGTGGGAGTTGCAAGGGCATAGCCAGCATATTTTTAGGTGCGCTTTTAGTAAAGTTTTGAAGTGGGTGCATGATGGTACGGAGGTAATTGTGGGTGGAAGGGAGTTCCATAATTTGGCTATGGTGCAAGAGATTAGGGAATGGTGAAAGAGAATATACGCTGTTAATTGACTTAGTGGAATATACAGCATTATTTCAGACAAAATGAGCAGA
This sequence comes from Protopterus annectens, assembly GCF_019279795.1. Taxonomy (NCBI): domain Eukaryota; kingdom Metazoa; phylum Chordata; order Ceratodontiformes; family Protopteridae; genus Protopterus; species Protopterus annectens. Next base: position 102,942,394 of record NC_056749.1, on the reverse strand, counting down.
GCACAGGCTTGAACCTTACTCAGGTTAGTGCACTACATTTATTGCTGACATTTTTTGCTGCATTCTTTGTTCAGTTATATGTAACACTTGACTCAGACTAGAACACACATGCAGTGAATACAGGAATAGTGAGCACTTTATTTGAAATCCGTTACTTATCAAAGCACCATCACCCTTTAAAATGTATTGATTAAAGTTCATTCAATTCTGGCTTGTAGACCATGGATAGCTGTGTAGGACATCTGTTAACTAACTCATATACCCTGCTCATTTATTGAGTGCAACCTACAGCCTATTTCAGACAATAAGCAGACCAGAACAGTGACTCTTAATCTGGGTAGACCCCAACATTAACTGATGTTTGAAAGCTATACTACACAGTACTGCATGATTACTTGCTTTAACTTGCTTTACCATTTCAGGTAGGCAGTGACACATTAATAAAGATGTAAGCTATCTCAGGTACATCATACCTGACTGTTAAGACTGCAAACTCTGTAATTAATTTATTGTATAATTACGCTATGCATTATGTTATTACTTTGATGTTTTCCTACTTACCACACTATTGCCTCATCCTGACCAGGCACCCTGCATGGGACTGGACATTGCAAGCCCTCTCTTCTACAGCTGTGGTAAGAGAAGCAAACCATTATGCATACCGGCTTTGCACATATTCAGCTTGTATATTTCTAAATTAATGGCAAACATACTTGCGCGTCTATGGGATTTGCCCAGCCCTAGCCTCTTAGACCCAGGTATCCAAAGTTCCCCTCTTCCTATACCTTAGGTCATCGCAGTGGTGACAACACTGCTGAGAAGTGTGGAGGATACCAGTAACACTGGTAAGTTCCCTGGCCAAATGATTCCACTCTGAGCCCTGGTAGTTGCCATGCAACAGCTAGGGTTCATAATTCTTAACCAGGAGACCAACAAAAACTCAAATCCTGCACTCCCCATTTCTGCACATGAAAGTGCTCTCCTTCACCAGCAACACCAGGCATATCCACAACCAAATTAAGACTCCAGTGAATGCTGTGAAATTCCTATTTATTGTTCTTTAAATAGGCTGCATTCCCACCCTTACATGTCATGCTGTAACTTTCAAAAAAGCGCCATACCACTTAGTATCGTACAAACTCACACAAACCATATGTAAGTGAAGCTTAGCAATGTGCAAATGGGAATAGACCACTGACCATGTTTAAGCACTGCTTAACATTGCACAGCTTTTCCAAATATAACATTTTTTTAATTTTAAACAAAATCAATGTTTCAGTCACCTGACAGATTTTCACAGCAATAAATGTAAAAAATATGACTGCTCAGGACTCAAACCTGGGACCTACCTAAACCTATCTAGCCACTGGGATAGTGAAGGGAACTCATATATCTTCACATATACTACAAAGGTGCCTGTGAGAGTAGCACAGCTTTTCTGCATGAGCTTGTGCATTGCTATGCACCGCAGGACTACAAAAATTGAATGCATCCAATTTCTATTTTTAGATGTCTGGCAAATGCCTGCTGTATATATAAGCAATACGCCGCACCGAGCAAACAAGCACATGAAAAAAAACATTAATTAAAATATATTTACATCCGTTTTTTATTTTTATATGTCTAGCAGATAGATGTCTACTGTATATTTGAGCAATGCTAAGCATAGCTGCATACCACACAAACAGACACATAAACGCAAAAAAAAATATAAAATTGCAATTTCATGAAGTAATATCTGTTGTTCACATTTTGGTCCAGGTTAACAGGCTGAAAGGTATTGTGCTGTGCTTACCAACTGTCCAGATGTTTTCTGGACAGTCCACAAATATGGCACAGCCTCTACAGTTTTGCTTACATGGATTCAAAATCCATGTTACTGTGATCTTCCTTGGCAGTGTGCCATAATTAATATGTATGGCACACTGCCAAGGAGGGACTGTGACCATGTACACAGGTACATTCCATGTAGGCTCTTTGCAGAGCCTACACGGATTTTATTGAATCCTGGGGTCAGTCTATGCTTGGTAGTTTAGCTATACTCTGAGTCATGTGTACTCATTGATGGATCATGTGATTAGTGGATATGGAGATGAAAAGGATGTGGCCTATTTAGTGCTTCAGTAGCACGGGATTTCAAACAAAAGTGGAAATAGAAACAACAAGCCTATTTCATATATGTGAGCCTGGAGTTTCAGCCCCATCACTCACGCGTCCCTTTTAAATAAGCAAATGTTCAAAATAGCAAACGCCGCTATATCAACAGCTTAATGCTGATAAGGCCAAATCCTGAAAAAATGGAACAGCGATTCTTTTCCTAGGGAAAATAATCGCTGGTCCACAAAAAAAAAACAAAAAAAAAAAAAAACAAACACAAAATAAATAATAGGGAACCTCACTCCCATTGTTTATTCACTTACATTACATTTTTTTTTTTACTAGAAAAGTCCAACTGGGAAATAAAACCCTTCATTAATGGATAACCATGGAGAAAAACTCCATGGTTACATATACAAAATTAGAATGAAAATGTACAAAACTTCTATTACAGCAAAAGCATTTATAACTTTATAAGAGAGGCATTTCAAGATTTAAAACAATAAATTAACTGCACTGAGTAATACAAATACATTAAAGTGAGTCTTTTATACTAAATTAATAGGAAGACATTTTTGGTGGTTACACTGTGCATTATAGATACTTTAACTTTACCGAATTCCAGATTGGAACAGGAAGTGTCAGCAGTAGTAGTATATGCACGCACACATAAACACCCCCCCCACACACACACACATCTGTTTCCCTATTATACACGTGTAATGATGTGAGGTATTGCCAGCTATGCCAAGAGATGTAAGGCTGTAGATGTGTAACATATGCCAGCATAGCTAGCTGGAGTTTTGTAAAAAAAAAATGTCATTTGCATATCAAACTGATTTGTGCAGATGCTTGTGCTGAAAAATACTTGTAAAACTGCTTGTGTTAAAAATGTACCAACAGTGGTCCTGCTGGGCAGAAAGAAATTACACCTGTATGGCAGACTGTATTGTAACTGTTGAAATTAATATATTGTAACTGAGGATACTGGAAGAGAAGAGGTTAATCTTGGTCCAGCTAACTCTGAAAAATAGTCTGAAATTAAATTACCTGGTTTAAGTCATAAAGATTGTATCTTACAATTCTGATTGCAGACAGAGACGAAATGCCTGTGAAAACCAGGACTAGCAATACTAGTGTATTGTTGTTAGGGGTCAACTAATTGCTACTCTGGTATGGTAGTAGTTTTGAAATTGGTTTATAGCATGCAGATGCTATAACACATCTCAGCAAAGCTCTGTGTGTATGGTGACACCTATGTGCTAGATTCTGATTCAGTTTCACGTAAAGAGGGGTAGTGCAGGAAGCAGAGTCAGATGAACAGATGTATTTGATGTCATTCTGTAATCCTGCACTGAAATGATGTTTAATACTAGATGAGACAGAAGTCTCAGGGCAGTCTGTTTTTGAAACCTGATCAAGAAGAAAGACCACTCATCTACTTCATCTTGCCTTGCTTTAGTAAGTAACCAAGGAACACTAATTCTTTAGATCATTCAGGAAAATATAGTGAGATTAGTTAAGTATTGTTTTTCATTTGTGTGAAACTTTCCATCGGTGTTATTTTTAATATTTCCTGTGATTGAAACCCTGGTGTTTATTGCAATTAGATATTTAGTATTTCTATGTTCTTTTATTATTTGTTATTAAATATATTTAAGCTTTTCATTGTGGCTGGTCTTTAAGAGAATATTTTAACCTTTGAGAGTACTTATATTTATTTTGTGACACTGTGGCCACTCTAGAAAGCCTTGCTGTATTGGTCAAGCACTTACCATTTGTATTAGTATTAATTTTACTCAGTATAATTGGGTACCCTTGTAAGAGTCTTAGAGTAACTGGGTGGTGGCAGTATAACTACCTTATAGTCTGGGAAAAAGTAGCAGAGCTAGTAAATCCATGCCGTCTTTTCCTTAGTGTGTGTGTGTGTGTGTGTGTGTGTGTGTGTGTGTGTGTGTGTGTGTGTGTGTGTGTGTGTTTGTGTGAAAATCAAATCTCAAAGAGCGTGTGTGTCAGCTACTTGGAGCAGGGTCACAGACTACTGGTTTCACAGACAGTACTTGGCTTGGAAGACTTGGCTGAGGACCCCACTCTACAGCTGTTTCAGTTGGGAGTCATATTTGGAGGCCTAGAGAGAGAAGGAAACCCAGCCCCAGGACAGAGTGTGTTCCATGTACTCTTAACAGAAATTGTGCTTGGTGCAGAGAGCTGCATCTGGAAATACTGTGTGTATCTATTTTTGTTCCAAGTGAACATCCCTCACTGGTGTCAGTAGTGAGGACTCAGGCTCCTTGATTATTGGAACTCATCAGCAACCAATCAAAATGGGTTATATCTCATCTATTTTAAAAAGTAATTAACATCTCATCCATTTTTAAAGGCATCCCCCTTTTTCCTTTAAAATAGGTCCAATGGATACCTGATCATTCAGCCATGGGGGGGGGGGGGGGTAGTGTTAAATTTTAACTGCCAAATCAATTCCCTTTTCAGAAGTGTTCTCTGCCAGTCACCTTCCCTTGGGTTAATTTTAATCTTTTCCAAAATAGCAAAAGAATTTTTTTTAAATTTGGGGCAAACCAACGAATACCTATAGAGTGCATTTGCCTCCTTTTTCTTGGTCATTTTGTATATATGTTCATAAATCCTTGATTTTAATGCTGTTTCTGTCTTCCCTATGTAAAACCCTGCGCAGTCATCACACTTTGCTAAATATACAAGTTTATTAGTTGCACATTTACCATGGACAAAAGTTACTTTATTGTGTAAATCATTGTCCAAAATCAATGTTTTTTCCTTATAAATGTAGCTACACTCAGCACACCTTCTACATGGTACTGTGCCCCTCTTACCACTCTTGTCAGTCCCTGATCCATTTTCTAGTATTTGCTTAAAATTTTCCTGGTCTTCTGGTCCCAACAGGTCATTAATTTATATTTTGCACCCTAGAAATGATCCAATTCCTAGCCACTAGCTTACTAATCTCTTCAGCATATCCACTGTGGTCTAAAACCAATGCCTTTTCACATTTCTTGTTTTCCACAATCCCCTTCTCTCTGTCTAAATTTCTAAATAAAAGTGTGTGGGGGGGTATCTTGAACCCCACCCTTGTTTGACTTCATTGAGAATTCTATCAATCATTTCAAAAGGGTAGTCCCATTCCAAGAACATAATTCTTAATACATTAAATTCCCTATCTAATTCTACCATATTGGAGGTCATTCTTGCTACATGTATGGCTTACCCCTTCACTAAGCTTCTTTTCTGATGATAAGGGTGGTTACTACTGTAGTGCAAATATGCATTACAGAAGGTTTCTTTCGAATATATGTTTAATTTAAACTCCTCTCCATTGTGTGAGATCTTCATATCCAAGTAGTTGATAATATCTCGGTCCCAAGAATGTGTAAATTTCAAATATCTACAACACCCGTTGAGGTAGTTGATAAATTCACCAATTTTTTTCAACTGTCCCATCACACAAAATAAAAACATCATCCAGGAACCTCACATAAAAATGCAAATACTTGAAATATTGACTAGAGAAAACAAACTCCCTTTCCCACCCCAACATCACAATGTTGGCAAAGGTGGGGGGCGCAAGCCGCCCCCATGGCAACCCCCTTAATCTGCTGGTAGAATTCACCTTCAAATTGAAGGAAGTTGTTATCTAAAATCAACTCCATTAATTCTACTACTAGGTTGATTTGTTCATTTGACAGGGAAGAAAAAATTTGTAACATGTCTTGAAAATATTGCACACCCTCAACCTTAGGAATGCTAGTGAAAAGATTGACCACATCAGTGGTAAGGAAGATGAGTCCCTCTTTCCACAAGTCCTGTTTAAGCTTTCCTAAAAATTCCCATGAGTCTCTCACCAGGTGGGGTGTCTTTTGTACTACTTCTTTAGTCCTTTTGTCAACCAGTATTGCTATAGGGTGCGTCTTGCTCCCCCATACTTGCCACAATGGGCCGCAAAGGTGGTTTATTGATATTTTTGTGTACCTTTGGTATACCGAAAATATTTTTTATTCATTGTAAAAATCTATACGTTTCCATATCAGTTCGGTTCTCTAACAAGTATTCTTCAAAATAAGAGACTAATCTTTGGTATGCTCTAGTAATCTCATTTTTAGAGATGGGAGAATATGTGTCTGTGTTGTACAATAGACTAGTCATCTCATTCTTGTAATCCTCAACTCTAAAGGTGACTATCCCCCCACCCTTATCGGGTTTCATCACCCTCAATTCCTTGCTACCACTAATGGTATTTAAAATTTCCTTGTCTTTTCTAGTTAACTAGTGCCACCTTTTCCTGTGATTAGCATATATCCTATACATGTCTTCAGTAACTGCCTTTTCAAACACCTGCAACAAAGGGAGTACTGGTGTGTTGAAAGTGCTGTTTCTTTTCAACCCAAAAGTACCCCTTGGTGTCTGACTATGCTTATTTTGTTCTTTAAAAAAGATGTTAAAGTTTAACTTCCTTATGAACGACTTTGTACCACACTATGTTGGCTCATCTCATAAAAAGGCATTTACAGTTACTGGCATTTAGTTGCTACAATGATACATTGCAGCAACTCTAATGTGCACGTCTGGACTTGAGTAAAATGGCACCCTAGGTGTAGTGTTTCAACCACCCACCCAACACATACACACATACACACACCCTCCAGTCCTCTCCTGTTTTCCCCCATCTTGGGCTTCCTATACCATGGCACCATACCTCTCAACCTCTTACAGCAAGAAATCTGGACAAAGCCATAAATAATGAGGGGGATAAAGGCCCAAAAATAGGGACAATTTAAGTATGAATTTTCTGAAGGGTATGGAGTCTGCATCTCAAACATCTTTCATTATTTATTTTATGAGAAACAAACCAAAAATGTGAGGCAAAAATCTGGACATTCGGCAAAAATCTGGACAGTTGAGAGGTATGCCACTCACACTACTTTTTTCTTCCTTTTCTCCCACTTTACCTTACTCTTCAGCTTTTGCAAGAAGTCATAACTTCCTATATGCTCTGAAGTGCATTTTTTTCCTTTTACATAATCTTTTCATCCAATGATGGCTTGAACAGAAATTATGATTAAGGAAATAAATTGTGCTGTTGTTCAGCTTTAGTTTTCCTTGCATCCTTTCAACACTCCCTTCCTAATCAAGTAAGCACAGTAATAAACTTTTATGAAATAAAAGAAATAAACCAGAGCCGAAGAAGCCATTGGGATATAGATGTTAAGGGATGTATTTTAGAGCATTTCCCAGCCTTCTAATCCAATGGTGACAAAAAAAAAAAACATGAGTGAGAAAAAAATTTCAGAATTATTTTTTTTCTTTCAAGGAAGATATAAATTGTACCGAACACTTAATGTTCAAAAGATGACAAAATAGTAGCTCAAAATAACCTAACAAGTCAGATGTCTGGACACACAGGCCCTATCTGAGGACTGCCTCCCTAACATCCCCCCTACCCAAAAGACTGCCTATGCATGTCTCTGGTGTTAGACTGAGATGAAAGCAGAGGTTCAAATCACCAAAGTCATGTAGCAATCCTCCTCAGTCCTCAAACCAAACTGCCATAAGCAGACAGCTGTATGCATGCCTGAAGTGTGATTGTGAAGGAAGTGAAGCAATAACGATGACAGTAATGCTCCTACAGAGTACACTGCCCCTGCACAAACTATAGTAGCTTTCTTTATGCACATCTGAGGTCTGTGAGAAAAGTAAAAGAAGCGGTTTACTATCATTTTACTGAATCACACTCGGTTTAGTCATTGCATCATAGGTTCATAGATCATCGACTCACTTTCACAAAAAGTCATAATGCCGATTCTGGTATACCCGAAAAAAATACCTAATTCGAAATTTCCTACTGCTCTGGACCTAGGAACAAGCATTGACCAAGAAAGGGGTGAGATTTGTCTTTAAGAAATATCAGTGTACAGCATTTCCATCATTCAGTTTCCAGACTTTGCACAAGTTGGATTCGGAGAAGTGTGATTCAGTAAAATGATAGCAAACCAAAAGAAACAATGACGACACTGTCCTCAGTCCAAACATAAGCTATAATAACCATATGTGCAGACATCTAAGGTTTGACTGTGATAAAACTTAAAGAAGTAACCACACAATCCCCCCACAATACCCAGAGAAGCTTTCTGTATACACACACATCTGAGTGGGTACAGCTGACAGCAGTTTGATTATCAGTTTTATCCTAACAGGATTATATCACAGCCCTGTTCAGGTTAAAAAGCATAATCAGAAAATAAATATATTTTTTCCAATCAGCAACAGCTTTTGTGGGGCCCCCACAAAGTCAAGGATGTTAAAGGGAGCCCCCTGTATCCAGTTGTACAGTCTGTGGACCCCTGCCTCTTTGAAGATCTAAGTGTCTGAATGTTCTGTGATATATTTTTTGCATTAATTTTGAAATATAATTATTTGTTAGCTACATTTTTTACTGATACCCAGAAGAATAATATATGGATCCTGGTATTACTGGGTGCATGCACAGATAAAAAAAATCAGTGATTTTTTACACACACACACACACACACACACACACACACACACACACACACACACACACACACACACACACACACACACACACACAAACACACACAAGCATAAGCCATAGCAATACTAGTTTTGTACTTATTTCAGCAAATAACAATACATTGTGCAACACTGGTAGTGCTGCACCAGATCAGTGACTGCTGTTTAACAGCCATCAAACAGCAGGGGTAAATCACTTTTATTTACCTCAGTAAGGAGTAATGCAAACATGTCACTCTCCCTGGTTTCACAGATCTTCCCTGATTTTTCTTATAATTTTGCTTTGTCCTTCATAAAAAGTTTGATTTGCTTATAAATCATTCAGGATAACAGCCAATAAATCCAGACATCAGAGTTTTATACTTATTGTTCAAAACAAAAATGCATGTTGATGCAAAAGGTCTTATACTATTAACTTTTTAACTGAATTAGAGTAATATTTTTTTCCAGTTTTGAGCCTTTATTTTGCTATTAGGTTCATAGGTTCATAGGTAGGTACAAGGCTATCAGCCCTGTGGCCTATACAAGCCAGCCAAAAATGTACCCTGGCTTTTGCCACCCAAGAAAATTATTTTCCTGTGCCACTGTCAAGCAGAGTCACAGAGATGATCCCCGGGGTGAATTTCCTATTTCTCATCCAATCATCAAGATTTTTCTTGAAGAGTGCTAATGAGGAGCTTTGGTTGATATAGATAGGTAGTTTATTCCTGAGTATGGGAAGTCTCTTGGACAGGAATCTATCCCTCCGGCATGTTCTGTTTATTGTAGCGACAAGGTTTAGGTCCCTAGAGCATGTAGCTTGTAGGAATTGGGACTTCTTTAAGTGGAGCATGTCCAACAGCTCTGGGTTTGACATAGCTTTGCATGTTAGGCAGAGATCACCTCTGAGTAGGTGATAAGCAACAGAGTAAAGCTGGAGTTTTTTGAGACGGTCTGTGTAGGGCATCTGTTTGAGGCTGGTAATCCTCTTTGTGAGGTATTTCTGCAGCCTTTCCAGTTGTTGTAGATGTCTTGTGAGGTACATACCAAAAGGGGCATTGTACTCTATAATGGGTCTAATGAGTGATGAGTAGAGGGGAACAATGACCTCTTTTCTTCTGGATGAGAAACCTTTTGTGATGAGGTGTGCCACTACTGTGGCGATGTGATTATCAAAGGAGAGACTACTGTCCACCTGTGTCCCAAGGTCTCTTATTACACTTTCGGTGTTATGTATACTACCGCCTATGTTGTAGTTCATGGGTACAGAGTTTTTACCAAATGGGATGACAATGCACTTTTTGGCATTGAGCTTGAGGCCATGGCTTTGACACCAGGCATCTGTCTCAGTGATGCCCTTTTGTAGGATGTCCACATCATTAGGAGTTTCGATTATGGCTCCTAGTTTACAGTCATCTGCAAACTTCGTTAGCCAAAGACCTTCTGTGTTAGCCTGTACTTCAGAGAAGTAGATACCAAACAGAAGAGGACCCAGGATTGAACCCTGTGGTACTCCACTTGTCACTGGTCTGAAGTCAGATTTGGAGTCTGCTACTTTCACAGTGTGGGTTCTGTCAGTGAGCCAGTTAGCAACCCATCTTGTGACATAGGGATTTATACCTAGTTTAGTGAGTTTATCTATAATTCCAGAGTGGGGGATGGTGTCTAATGTCTTGGCAAGATCTAGATAGGCTGTGGGAACCACCTTACCCTTGTCTATGGCTTTGGTGACTGCTTCAAAGAAGTCTATCAGGTTTAGGAGACATGATCTGTCTTTTACAAACCCGAACTGGGTGGGGTCCAGAGTCTGGAGATTACCAATGTCTTTGTTTATAAGTTCCATGATGATACGTTCCATGGCATTGCAGACCAGGCTCATCAGGCTAATGGGGCGGTAGTTCCCGGGTCCGTGGTGGCTCCCCCCTTGTGGAGTGGGATAACCGTCACTGTGTGCCATTCAGCAGGCACAAAGCCTGAGGTGAGACTACGATTGAACATGGTACTTAGGTGGGGTGCCAGTTCGTTCTGTAGTTTGTGTAGAATGCAGCCTGGGATGTTGTCTGGTCCCATGGATGCTGTGTTCTTTGCTTTGGAGAGTGTGGTTTTTACCTGTGCAGCCGTGATTACAGGAACTTTGCATTCTTCCGGTATAGAGATGGGATCTTTAGGGAGTGAGAGGGGGGTAAAGTTAGCACTGAGCCTATCTGCCAGGATGTTGGCAATATCAGTTGGGTCTGTATATTTAGTGCCATTGTGCTGTAACTCAGAGCAGATCTGAGTGTTGCCATTGAGATTCTTGACATAGCTATAGAATGCTTTGTGCATGTCTTTAGAATCAGTGGCAATTTTGTTTTCGTAGCTAGCTTTGGAGAATTTTATTAGGGATCACAGCTTCTTACTGAGGCTGACCAGGGAGCTCCTCCACTCATGGGATTTTACTCTCTTTTGCAACAGTTTCTTCCTTTTGTTGTACAGTTTGTTTATGGCAGGGGACCACCAGATTGGCTTCCTTTTTTTAGAGGATAGCATCTTGGTTCTGTTTGGGATATCACGATCCATGCACTCATGTAAGTGCTTATAAAGTACAATTGTGTAGGATTCAGTAGTTGTAACTGTATTGTCCATCTGCATGGGCATCATGAAGTTCACCACTTCTGTCTTAAGAAGCATGAAGTTGGCTTTGGAGAATTTTTTACCATGGTTTCCTTAATGGGGGTGGGGGCAGGATGTGGATATCTAGGGTAATTAGCTTATGGTCGGATCGGACCAATGAGGCGTTGACTTCAGGTGTGGAACACTGGTCACTCATGTTGGTAATGACTAGATCTAGGATATTGTTGCCCCTGGTGGGGATGTGGATAAGTTGATCCAGGGCATTGGAGTTTATGAATTCCAGAAAGCGTTGAGCGAAGGAGTTGGTACATGAGTAGTTTTCCCAGTTAATGGTGGGGTAGTTAAAATCACCCATTATTAGGGTGTTTGGTTGAACCCTAATATTTTCCAGTACATCAAGAAAAGAGGAGTGGGAATCCTGGGGCATGGTGGGAGATCTGTTGCAAGCTACAATTTGGATTGCAGTATTGCCCAGAGTTAGTTGCACTTGGATAACCTCGGCTGCATTATGCTGAGCAACTAGCCTGGAGGTGTGGATATCCTTAATGAATATGGACTCACCTCCGCCTTTGGTGTTCCAGTCCAGGTTACATGGCCGAAAAGTGTGGTATGAGTTATAGCCTAGTAGTGCAGGAGTGCTCTCTGGAGCCTTGAACCAGGTCTCAGTCACTGCACAGATATCGATGTTCTCCATTTTAAGGAGTGCCTAGAGTGAGCGCATTTTGAGATTTAGACTTCTAGCATTGAGTAGCATCATCCTCAGTTTTTGCTTGCCTTTTCCTGTTATGGTGGTGAATTTGTCATTTGAACCTTGCCTAAAAAAGGTACTATAGGGGCGACAAGAACCTTAGCCAGTATCCAGAATCCCAGGGGTGACAGGTGCAGGCCATCTCTGGCAAAGCATCATGGCCTGTCGACCATGTCATCCCAAGCAGACAGATACTGGATCCCTTTAGAATGGCACCAGAAGCTTAGCCAGTTGTTGAAGTCAATCATTTTGCCCTTGTACTGCGGTATCATTCTGGGTGATGGCAGAATGCTACTCAGGGCTAGGATCATACCTGCCTGGGCTACAAGATCTGAGAGCTCTTCCATGTCTCTTTTCATGTAGTCCAGGGAGGTACATCTCAGGTCGTTCACACCAACATGGACAATGACAGAGTCATATTTGTACTTGTTGTGGAGTGACCTGAGTGCATGGGTTATGTGGCGGATCCTGGCACCTGACAGGAAGCTGACAGTAACCTTCTCCTTGTTTAGCCTGGTGAGTGGGACATCAGTGTGCCTGACTATAGAGTCACCTATGACTAGTGTGTTGGGTACGTTGTTGTGCCTTATTGGCTGTGGTTGAGTGGCACACTGAGTCTGCAGGCTATGTGTCATTTGGGTTGTGTTGGGGGTGGAGGTTGCTTGCATTTCTGCTTTGGAGGTCTCTGTTGCTTGAGCAGATTATTATTGAGAGTCTCCGCAAATGTTTTTGTGTTTCTATGTGTGGATTTTGGTGGTGTAGATTTAGTGAGACTATGTGATGAGTGTGGTGTGGTGCAAGTGTTCACCTTCTCCTCTTGACTGTCAAGTTCAGTCTTGGTTGGAGAGAGCTTTACCTACAGTTTGGCTAGATAAGTGCATCTCTCACAGTTTGTAGTGTTGGGTGGTAGGAGGAGAGGGTTGTCTGTGTACATGAGGCAATTTCTACATTGCCCCAAGATGCCCAGATTCATCAGATAGACAGGAGAGAACACTGGGAGCTGACCCTTGGACATACCTGAATAAAAAACTATTTTCCTCTAGATAAGTGAGGAAAGTGAGTACAGGAGCTGTTTTTCTCTAAGCAAGTGAGGAAACTAAGTGTCAAAACTGTTTTCCTCTAGGTAATGAGGAAGGTTGAGTGCTGTAGTAATTAGTAGGTTATTTAATGCTTACAAGTTCTGAACAAGTGCTGATCACGAATAAGCAAATTCAAGTGCTAAAACTAAGAATCTGTATCTGGACTAAACTAGTTACAGGAAAGGGGGGAAACAAGTGCAAATGCGGGTTTTTAAATCAGAAAGTTGAGAGAGATGGAAAACCTGACCAAACGGCCAATAACTACAACTTCTGGGCCAAAACCACTCCTTATGTGGTAGATAGGTTACCTAGTGCTTACCACTCCCACTGATAAGCTAGAAGGCATCCATTGGGGGGGCTCAGAAGCTTACATACAGTCCTGGATACAGCAAATCTGAATCTGGACTACATTAGTTACAGGAAAGGAATTTATATATATATATATATATATATATATATATATATATATATATATATATATATATATATATATATATGTATATATATATGTAGCTAAAGTAGCTAAACAGCAGTAAAAACAATTCAAATGCAGTGCATGCTACCACACGAGTAGGTAGTGAAGCAAAAATAACAGTGCACAACTCTGAAGTCAGCCAGCAATGATATAAAATTAGTCAAACAACAATTACCAGTACACAACTCTGAAGTGCCAGAAAAATATACTCAGCTCTGTATATCTCCAGATAGTTTGAAGAGCACTCTGTCAGGACACAGGAAGGCTCCAGCAATGTTTGTCTTTTTGGCTTTTTCCCGGTAAGGGGTCACCACAGTGCTAATGATTGGCAGTAGATTTGTACGAAACGCCGAGGTGCCAGCTCGACACCCAACCTTCAATGAAGGCACGCCCATTTACGCACGCATGTCTTTTGAACGCTACCCAACCATGGGGAGAACATGCAGATGCCACACAGAAGGCACTCCCAAGCCATGCCGAGAATCAAACGGGAGAACCTCTAGCTGTGAGCAATGATATGATATATTATTGGTATTGCACAGAATTCTTCTGCAAAGAAGATGAAAGCTGTATCCGGTGCTCTGCCAGTGTTTATAAAACTGTCAGAAAGAGAAAGCCATCCCAGAAGATGGGAAGCCTCAGCTTTCCTTAAAATGCAGGGTTTGCTGTGAGATCAGTCACAGGGGACTGCTGGTCTCTTTAGTGCTTACCTTGCGTCTGTTCACTATCAGCTTTTTCCTAGCAGGGTCATACCACATACTTGTTCAGCTCCAGATTGTTAAGCAGTGTGTAATCAGCAAATTAACACTTTTTTCTCCTTGTTCTCCCCAACCAGCAGCAGCTGTTTTGGGGGTCCCCACACAGTCAAGGATGAATAAGGGGCCCACTTGCAGCCATGGGTATTGCAAGTAACTATTGCTATGTTGTTAATTTTAGTGGAGTGCATGTCCACTAGCAGGGTTTAACTAAGTCAGGAGCACTATGTCAGTGGTAAAATATTTAATGGAATTGTGAAGCCTGTTGCTTGATAAAACACTATTACTCTAACCAGAGAAATCTTTAAATTTTGAAGGAGATATAAATAAGGGTTATTACTCAACTTGCTGTACAAGATTTTGTTGGTTTCATATACATATTACAAAACATCAAGCTAACTTGCTGTAGCTGGGGCCCCCCAGGAACAGGGGGACCCCTGCAATGGCAGGTTCTGCTGGTGCCTAAAGCCGGCTATGGATGAAGTCTCCTTGGGAGATGAAAGCACTTATGAAATTATGTGTTTTATATTAAAGCTTTGTTTTATTGGTTTATACTACAGAAGTCCAGTTCTCTTTTTTTACTTGGATTTGGTACTTTAATTTCGGTCATTCTTTTGGACTCCTTGATTACTGGTCCAGAGAAGGGAAGTCACAAAATGCACTCATATGTTTTTCTACATGCATGTAAGATGTCTGCTGCACACATGTATTATATATATATATATATATATATATATATATATAATCTATACAGAAAGATAAAGTACTTCAGATTTTCTTTTCCTAATGTTTTTAATGAAATTTCACATAACACACACATGCTAAAGTAAATTCAACTGTATATCATAGTTACCATTAAATGGTAACATTTCCTTTGTAGACTAGAGAATATTCATACATTCCATGTGTGGACTGAGTCACAAACCAGTGGAAGAGGTCTCTCCCTATGGCTCTGTGCATGAGTCTCTGAAAGGATATCATAAGAGACCTTCTTATAAATAGTGTTGCCACATCTACTAGACAAAGTTGCCACCTGTCTCACTTCCTATAGAGCACTCCTGCTTTGGACAATTTTGTGAAAATTGTAAATGTGTTGATATTTTACAAGAATTGCAAGAAAAAATATTTTTTGCCTTTTCTCTAAATGTCACAGATGTATTTGATACTATGTTTAAGTCATCTTAATATATAAAATAGTACAAACAAACACCATTTAATGCTTACCATTTCAATACTGTGATTCTGCTTATGTAAATTTGTCAGAAGAGGTGAGGACTGCCTTTGAACCCTTGACTGATCTAATTGTTCTGTTTTGCTATGAAAGGCATGGCTATATGGCTAAGCAGCTGTGAAACGGTGTCAGTTGTCTCCAATCTGCAAAACAAAAATGGAAAACAGTTTTACACCTCTCTGCCTTTTTAATATCATCTGCCAAGCTTCTGACATCAGTAGAACTACTTGCCTGTATAAAATCATCAGCAATACCTGACGGGGATAAACTACAGGTTTATGTACGTCTGTGGTATGTCATGTAGGCAAACGACCCTGCAAAGTATATGAGAAGATAAAGGAAAACTCCACCTTAGAACTCAAAAAACATATTATTTCATTGTAGCATTGTTTTTGAGCTATTTTAATGCCTCAAAATCACTCCAAGTACTTCTTTTACAATTTTAATGTGTTTCTCTCAAAATGGCGGATGATGGGGCCTCCCTTGGTAATGTGATCTTATTTCCTTGCTTTCCTTCCTTCTTCCCAGAATACATTTCATGTCCTCTTTATATGACTCATGCTAGACATAAGGAAGTGGTGCTGTTTTCTCATGCCATTAAAATATAATGGCAGGACTGTGAAGCGCTGTCAACTAAACACCTTCTGTAAAAGAGCTGCTTCTCTGTTTACCTGACTGAGCCTCATTTATCTGTCTGCCAGAGCGTGTTCTATGTTATAAATAGCTGTTAGCTACTTGCAGCAAAAGAAAGCAGATAAAACAGTTTTTTATAAGAGGAGTCTTTTGTAGTCCTAACAAACTTGATAAACCCTCCCCCATCCTCTCATGCTGAGGTGTGAAAACTCTCAATGCAGTAAATAATACTTGATGTACATTTACAAGTGACAAGTAGTTGGACTCCAAACTTAATCTGTCTGCTACTTCCCAATGCCTTCAGTGGGAGGATTTTTCTCTCTCATAAATGATGCCGACATAAAATGTGCTTTACTAGTTAGTCAATTATTTCTGTCATGTTCCCCCTCCTTTTTTCTATTTCATATTTATTTATACTTTGGTAACCAGGAAAGTGAACTGGTCCCAGGACCCGTTTCAGCTACAACATAAGCTACACTGGCACTTATGCCTACACTAAAGAATAACATTGCCCAAGATGCAGAATCCTTTACAATTGCTCTCTATGAGCACCTACAAGGATGCATGGATCGTGCCATCCCTAGCAAGACCAAGACGCACTCCCCTAAGAGAAGGAAACCAGTCTGGTGGACTCCTGCCATAAACCGGTTATACAACAAAAGGAGGAAACTAGTTATGAAAAAAAGCAAATCCCAAGAAGGAAAGACATCCCTGATCAGTATCAGTAAGAAACTAAGGTCTCTCATAAAATCATCCAAGGCTAACTTCGAAAGAAAAATAGCCAAGGATTCGAAAGATAACCACAAAGCCTTCTTTAGCTATGTAAAGAATCTAAGTGGCAACTTCACAGATATGCTCTGAGCTAGTGCAAAATAGCACAAAATACACTAAACCTACTGATATTGCCAACATCCTGGCAGATAGATTCAGTGCAAACTTCACCTCCCTCTCACCTTCAAAAGGGCCCACAACAATACTGGAAAAGTGTAGTGTCCTGGAAATCACAGAAGCACAGGTGAAAACAGCCCTTTCAAAAGCCAAAAACACAGCATCAATGGGGCCAGATGGTGTCCCAGGCTGCGTCTTGCACGAACTACAGAATTAATTAACCCCCCACCTAAACACGCTGTTCAACCTCAGCCTCTCCACAGGCTATGTGCCCATAGAATGGCGCACAGCAATGGTTATTCCTCTCCACAAAGGAGGGGCCACAATTGACCCTGGTAACTATCGCTCCATAAGCCTGACTAGCCTGGTCTGCAAGGCTATGGAACGTATCATCACGGAACTCATTAGCAAAGACATTGTGAACTTCCAAACACTTGACCCAACCCAGTTCGGCTTCAATCATGAGCAGACAGGTGATCTGCTGTGGCGACCCCTAACTGGGAAAAGCCAGAAGAAGAAGAATTACCCATCTCAGATTGACAGCAGTACCTGACAGGGTAAACTACAGATTTAACTGTGTCTATGATATGTCCTGCAGGTGGAGATGAATTTATTTGCAAAGTATGTGAGAAGTTGAGTTTAAAAAAAAAAAGTAGGTGGGCTTTCCCTTCCTTTGACTGCAATGCAAGTAAATAAAAGTTTAAAAAAAACTACAAGCAGGTTTCTGGTACATACACAATGGTGGAACCATACTGTAGGGAGAAAAGAAACATAATGATTGAGTTAAACTGTATGAAAAGGTGGAGTTTTACTTTAAGTGTAAAAATAAAAAAAGTGAGAGGGTTTTCCCTTCCTTTCATTCCAAGGCAAGAAAAAAAGTTGCATAAATTACAGGCAGGTTCTTGTACTTGCACAGTACTGGGACAATGTCACAGGGGAAAAAACAACTGAAGAATTGAGTTAAACTGTAGGAGAGGGTAGAGTTTTCCTTTAAATGTAAAGCAGAAGAATAGTTATACCTCAACAGGAAAAGTTCTCCAGTCATCAGTGGCCAAACAAAAAAAAAAGAAAGATTTTTGGCTTATCTCATCAAGAATAGTTGGGTAGGAAGGGATATTATGATAATTAAAGATGATGAGTATGTCATCTTTTATATCAATATTAATATGGACTTTAGCAGTTCTTTACTAATTTATAGTTTGAGCACTCATTGGCTTTTCTTAGGACCTGCACAATCACCAAGATGTCCATTTTCTTAGGACCTACACAATCACCAAGATGCCCATAGAAGAATGTGATTAGTCTTTCTGGATCCTATTACAGAGCTGTCCATAATGGCATGGAAACTGCAGAGATACATGATTTTAAGTCAACATAGAAAAGAAATGATCATATATACTATGAGAAAGGATCTGAAAAATAATAATAATCCAGTCCTTTCCTTTACCATGTGCTCAACGACTTAACACCTTAGTATAAGAAGCATTTCAGTAAAGTTTTCTAAATCATAAAGCATAAGTTGCAACTACTAAAAACTTAAATACACAAAAAAGGTTTTGTCAGCGGATCAAGTTACCATGCATCACCACATACTGCAGGTTTACATAGTCCATCTCCATGGTCAAGCTACAAATTGGAAAAATGAAAATTCTCACCACACTGCTCAGCTGTCTGGTGCAATACTAGTTAATCAAATCTGGAGGAAAGCTACACAATGAAACTGCACTCAGCTGAGTGTGGGATAGCCATAATTTACAGCCCCGTGGAATTCCTTAATCAGGTAACAATGCCCAATAACAAAGCATTTTCTTTGTTTAATCAAGTTTAAACACTTCTGTTACTGAAAGGTAACATCTATCCATCCAAATCAAACTTTTTCATGGGCAACATACACTTAATTACCACATGGTGCACTGAGTCATGAAACATTGAAACAAGAAGATGTTAATTTTGTTGTGGTCAGTATTTTACGGCATTGAGATTTGCTAGGTTGCACAGTAACTGAACTACAGAGCAGAAGAAGAAGAAAGTGACTTTGGCTTTTGTTTCCCATCTTTTCTCTCTTCTTAGTTTAGGCACCTTTAGAGATTAGTGGCATGGGGACTTATCCCCACATCAGGTGTTGTTGAAGATTTACATATCTGAATTCAGATTAATAAAATGTTGAGTGAACAACACATGATTAGCCTTAGTGAATCCTGCTTTCCTTGTTCTCAACATACCATAACTTTGAAAATTACACATGATATAGTTACTAAAAAGACAGGATCTAGAAGACACCATGTTTGCATAGTGTTTCCTGTAGTTTTATGAGGCAAACACAATTTATACTAAAATCTCATGTAACTGTGCTTACTTTTACATAGTGTTTCCTGTAGTTTTATGAGGCAAACACAATTTATACTAAAATCTCATGTAACTGTGTTTACTTTTATACCCTTTACCTGTTTATCATAAATTATATAACAATGAATAAAGATATGGGGTACTGAAATGTATATTAATTCATGTGACCTGACATCATATGCAAAATTGGACTTGTAACCTACTAGATCCTGTGTAACTTTCTCAATATCAGATTGTGAGTATGTCATTTATCTCTGAGGTCTTGTATCTGACCTCTGTTAAGAGACACTATTACATTTTCCATCATTTATTTTGAAAGGCGTAAATGATATCCAACCAATCATAAATCTGAGATGCAGAAAACATCTGACATAAAATATTTGGTACAGATTAATTCATGATGGATAGCATTTTTAACTTCTCAATTGATTAAGCAAGCCAATAAAAGAGATATCAGAGACTAGCTAATATGTACTAATAGCTACAGAATTAAAGTGCAGGCATGAAACATTAAGAGTATCTGCATACTGTATATTTTAATGCAACATTAGGCTACAAACGGCTCAATAAAGGGAAACATTTGGGAGACGAAGGCCTGGTGTACAAATAAAAACATTCTGGCTAAGCAAAGCCTACATAAATCTTTCAACATATGTAAATTTGAACTGTATCAGAAAGCTTGTTAAAAGCAGATATGTAGTTGGTATCCTTTAGATTGCTAATATGTGACCTTTATGTAGACTCAAGGTATCCACTGACCCAGTACTAATGGATTTACTGCACATCAGCAAGTTAAATGGCATCAGAAATACTCAGTCTAGGGATCTAAACCTCTTCTGAATCATTGGCAGAACAGTTTGGAGGGATAGGTGTACCTCACAAAGGATAGCACTGCTCTAGAATAGACTCCCCATCCACATAAACCACAGCTTACCCCTGTCAATATTCAAGCACAACTTGGAACTATGGATGGGAAACAGAACATTTCATCCAGCCTTGTCCGTGTATCCTGTTTGTTCTTACTTAAATGGAAAACATAGCCCAGGACTGCCCCTGTGCTACTAATGGACAGAGGCAGCTCCTAAATGATTTATCCCATGCATGGGTTTCCTCAAATTATATGTGGTATAAGCCCAGTTATTCTCTTTAGGGGTGATATATAATTATTGACCATGGCATGGATAAGGCTAACGTAACATCAAATGTAAGAGGTTCATTTGAGTAGCAAAAGAGAAACTGGCTAGGCTTTAATTGGCCTACAAGGGCAGTTAGACTAGTACTTACCTATGAGCCTATATACATATGCGCTCCTATGTGTGTGTGTGTGTGTGTGTGTGTGTGTGTGTGTGTGTGTGTGTGTGTGTGTTTGCACACACGAGAGAGGTTGCAGACTGCAGAAAGATTAAGCTTTGAAACATGCCCAGTATTTGGAAGCACCTAATTGTTAAATCATACCTCTCACATATCACATATTGTGAGGTATGTCATACATTTTATTTCAGAGAAAACCATTGAACTATAGAGACAGAAGACACTTTTACACACTGCTCAATGAAATTTTAAAAACCTTTTTGCAAATAGGACAATTTTATTAAGGTTGATGACATGTTTTGTAACATGGCCCTCTGGGAGTTCTAGCCTCATCTGCTCTTACACTTTTAAGGCAGCCAGTGCTTTAACATCCTCCTGCAAGCGTCAGCCGGACCCCTGACTGGTGACTATCAGATTGTGGTGGAGAAGCCGTCTGTGAAACCACTAACTGCTACTCACAGAGGAAGAACTTAGACTTGTGCTGCATCCCTACCCTTATTTCTAGTGTGATGGAATCATTGCATGTTGGGAAGGCAATGAGGTGCGGACAAAGAAATGTATCCACTCTGGACCCTCTGGCCAGTCTTCACTCCTAACCCAGCAATTTCAGTATGACCTAGTCTTCAGCAGGATCATGAGAAACCTAGATACCATCAATATGTTCCACTCGTCTCTCAGGATAGGCATGGTTATTTGTTCCCATCTTGCCTTATCAAACATCAGAAACAGTATTCAAACTTAGGTCATCCGGGTTGTAACCAAGATTTATTCCCAATAATCCAATGGTAAGGCTGGCATTTTATTACTAATGATGAACTATAGCATACAAGAAATTAGATATTGTATTAAACTTCAGTTTCTTTTTGTTCACATGTTATTTGATCATGCAGTTAACTCTGAAATAACACAGTATGTCACAGATTTTGCTGCAGAATGGATGAGAGGCAAACAGCTGATATCTAATGGGTGATCACTACTCAGTATCAAGTACTAGATTTGTTGTAACTGGGTAGCTAACAGCACTAAAATAGAAAGTGTAGCTAAGGACCTATCTGAGTGGTGATTGTTGGCTGAGGGCCCACTGTAGTGTGCTACTATTGGTTAGAGTGTTTGAAATCTGTTTAATTTTGTTTACCAGAGATGCAGAGAGGTTAGCAACAAGCAATCAATCTCCAGTGTTATCTGAAACATCCACTGCCTGCTGCTGAAAAAATAAGTATAATTTTTACTTGAACTGCACTTCTTGCATTGTATTTTAATGTGTGTTGTTATTTCTGAACAGTATTTTACTGTATTTTTGCTGTTTCCTGCACTGATATTCTACTATAGACTTGGTTCAGATTTTCTGGACCCAGTCTGTTTTTATAGTTTCTGAACACTAATACAACTTTCCTCCATAAAATAGGGCCTCCCTCTAAACCCGAGTGAGAGTAGAGTGTAGATAAAGACCTACCTGAATGGTGACTGTTGGCCCAGGGCTCAGTCTAGTGTAATACTGTTGCTTAAAGTGTTTGAAATCAGTTAAATTTCATTGCTACTTGTTGCTCATGTTAGCTCAGGTTTGCGTGGTGTGCACCACCCGCATAACCATGCATTACCATGTGGTGGAGGTTACCATTGGCGGTTATAGATGCAAACTCTTAGATAGATAGTTTTCCTTCAGTCAACTGCTTGTGCTCCATTGAAGGTTTCTCACTACTGTGTTTCACTGCCTGGTTAGACACTCAACTGAGCCTCTGAGTCTGAGGTTCCTCCACAAGTCTTACCCATTAAGCCGCTCACAATTTAAAACTTTTTCTTGTTCCTTAGCCATACCTGGACATTCTAGTCCCCTCCCTGTTACTGACTGCAGAATTTCACCTAGCATCATGAATAAACAATTTCCCACCATTTCTCTAGCCAACCAGATCAACATCGGCATCCTGAGGCAATGTAGCAATTACCCCATGTACACTGACAACCCACTTCTCCCAGTTCACAAAAAAATCAATATGTGAGAAATTAATCTATATTAAGAATCTAGAATCTAGGCTCTCTTATTCACACATCAGTATATCAGATACTAAGCAGGTTATCAACTCACACACTTCACCTCTGGCACCATCCACACGTACGACACTTAAACCTTCATATGCAGAGGTTCTCCCTAGATGCCTACCTAAAGATCAGAGACCTCACAAACATAAACACACTTCACTTAATACATTCCCAGCAAATCACAATACACAGACAAATGCACACCAGTGCCTCACTAAATGTGCCCCTAAGGCAAAACATAAAATCAAATGTTTTCGTCAAAGGTGATACCATTGTGAGACAAACAGATGTCCCACTCACCAGGTTGGATAAGGAAAAAGTCACAATCAGTGTCAGGTGCCAAGATCCACCACATCACACATGCACTCAAGTCTCTCAAAAACAGGTACTGTTATGACTCTGTCATAGTCCATGTTGGTGTGAATGACTTGAGATGTACCTTACTGGATTATATGAAAAGAAACATGACTGAGCTCTCTGATTATATGTCCCAGGTGGGTATGACCCTAGCCTTAAGCAGCATTCTACCATCACCTAGGACGATGCCTCAATACAGAGAAAAAAATGATTGACTTCAACAATTGGCTTAGTTTCTGGTGTAATTCTAAGGGGATCTAGTACCTGTCAGTCTGGGCTGATATAGTTGAGACAACATGATGCTTTGCCAGAGATGGTCTCCAACTGTCACCTCTGGGCATTTGGCTACTGGCTAAAGCTCTTGCCTCCCTCATAGTGCCTTTTTCAGGCAATATCACAAAAATAAAATTCCTCATGTAAAAATATCCTCAAAAAACAACCTTAAGGTTATGCTGCTAAATGTCAGGAGTCTGTATCTGAAAATGCCCTCACTGGAAGCACTCCTCATCTTGGAAGATGAGGACATCTATGCAGCCACAGAGGCCTGGTTTAAAACCATGGACAGCATGCCGGCCACACCGGGATATAATGCCTTCCACATATTCAGACCACAAAATGAACACGTGAAAACTAAAGGAGGAAGAGCATCAATATTCATCCAAGATAAATACCCCTCCAGATTGGTTAAACAGAATGATTCGCTAGAGTTACTCCATGTGCAAATAACTATAGGAAAGATCCCTCTCCAAGTTATCACCAGCTATACATCCCCATCCATGAGCCATGATATCCACATTGCCTACTTGGATCTACTTGAGTCGCTCAAAATACAGCCAAACACCCTGGTTATGAGTGACTTTAACTACCTATCCATAGACTGGGTAAATTATATATATACAAATACACCTGCCCAAAGATTCCTAGACTTCTCAAATGCCTTGGAGCAGATAGTTGGCACCCCCACAAGGTGCATAAACATTCTAGACTTGGTACTCACCAACTGCACCACCACAAGTGTGCAGCCCTCCCTGATGAAGTCTGATCATAAATCCATTTCTTTCAAAGCAACAATAGCATCAGACCTCCCTCAGGAGATATTAGGCTAAAAACCCTCTCCAAAGCCATCTACAGCCTCTTATGAGAAGGTATTAATAGCTTCAAAGCTCCTGTCCCCACAGAAAGCAAGAACACCTTTACTGGAATCTACACCAGTGCATTGCATAAACATCTATACAATTGCATTGACTCAGCCATTCCTGATAGGACCAAAGCAAGATCCTCAAGAAAAAGCAGGCCTGCCTGGTGGACATCCACCATAAACTGGTTATATAATAAGAGGAAGGAATTGTTATCTAAGAGCAAGAAGGAATGATCTCAGAATTGGAAGCACACCCTTCTCAGCTTGAACACGCAAATAAGACATCCTGTAATGTCTTCTAAAGCTAACTACAAATCTAGATTAGCATCCCTAGCTAAGGATAACCATAAGGCACTCTTTAGCTACATCTGAAAACTTAAAAGAAAATCCCAGATTTGTGCTGAACTGGTAGTGAATGGTTCCACATATACTGATCCTGTGGAAATAGGCAACCTGCTAGCGTATAGGTTCAGTGATAGCTTCTCCCCCATTTCTCTGCCACATATACCCAAAACATTCCTACCACCTATTCTCCACCCAATATCTCTAAGGACCAGGTCTTAAATGCTCTCTCCAAAGCCAAAAACACAACCTTTATGGGATCTGATAACATCCCAGGCTGCATTCTTAATGGTTTAAAACAGGAGTTAGCAACACCATTGGGTACTCTTTTTTTACCACAGCCTAAGCAATGGTTTTGTCCCTGCTGAATGGAAAACCACTGTTATCATCCCCTTGCACAAGTGAGGGGCATCCACCAACCCTAGGAACGATAGACCCATTAGCCTTTCCAGCCTTATTTGCAAGGCCATGGAGAGAATCATCATGGACCTTATCAACATGAATATAGGAGACCTTCAAACACTTGATCTGACCCAGGTTTGGTTTTGTTAAAGGAAGATCCTGCCTGTTGAACCTGGGGGACTTCTTTGAGACTGTCAACAAACCTCTGGATGAAGGCAAATCTGTGCACACAGCCTACTTGGACTTGGCCAAGGCCTTTGACACAATTCACTACTTCAACATTATTGAAAAACTCACCCAGGTGGGGGTCAAATCCATTTACTGTCAGGTGAGTTGCAAACTGACTCACCGACAGAACACATACAGTCAAAATAAGGGACTCCACCTCCACCAGCAGACCCATTACCAGGGGTGTTCCACAGGGATCAGTGTTAGGGCCCCTGTTGTTTGGAATGTACTACTCAGAAATACAGTCACAAACAAAAGGCCTGTGGCTGACAAAGTTTGCTGATGACTGCAAACTGGGAGCAGTCATTGAGTCTTCAGATAATGTCAACATTCTACAAGAAGGACTTATGCAAGCTAGTGGTTGGTGTCAAATCATGATCTTAAACTCAATTAAAAAAATGCATTATCGTCCCCTTTGGCAAAGGTGAAGTTCCTGCAGTTTACCATATTAATAACAGTATACTAAGCTCTAAATAAGTGATGAGAGATTTGGGCACACATGTTGACAGCAACCATACTTTTGATCACCATGTCTCTACAGTGGAAAGGAAGGCCTTCTACATTGCTTGCTTCATAAGTAAGGGTATAGCTTCCAAACCAAAATAGTTTATAACCCCAATAATAGAGTACAATGGTTCCTTTCATATGTACCTAAACAAGCACCTGCAGCAACTGGAAAGACCTCAAAGGTTCTGCACAAAGAAAATTAAAGGTCTTCAGCACATCATAAACAGACAGACTGAAATCACTGTAATTATATGCTGTATATCGTATTGTATAGACTACTCAGAGACGACCTGTGCCTTGCATACAGAGCAACCTCTGATCCAGCCTTAATGGAAATGTTGCAGTCATAAGTCAAATGGTATATGATTCACTCATTCTAGGGACCTTAACCTAGCATGTGACATCAACAGGACTTGTCAGAGAGACAGATGTCTCCAAGAGTTTGCCTCTCCTCTGGAATAAACTTCCATTACAGGTTAAAAGAGCCCCTCATTAAAAAGTGTAACTTGGACGATTGGATGGGAAACTGGAAATCCACCCCAGAGGTTTCACCTGTGTCTGTCTTGGATAGAGGGCAGTCAGGGCTAACTTAGATCTTTGTAAAAAACCAAAACCTTGTAGATACGATAACCACCAAAAAGAGAAACAGGAGCTGGATGCAATCA
Source organism: Protopterus annectens (assembly GCF_019279795.1). NCBI lineage: Eukaryota > Metazoa > Chordata > Ceratodontiformes > Protopteridae > Protopterus > Protopterus annectens. The sequence goes on along the minus strand of NC_056749.1, from coordinate 102,916,002 downwards.
GGTTTATTCTGGTACCTCGGCTTACACAGCCTTCAAAGGAATAACCTTTTCACAATTTAATGCATCTTTTATACAAAAAAATCCATCCTTAATTAATTGAATAATAGGACAATTGCTTAAATATGTCACAAGAATTCTGTTACTTTGAAAGTTTTCGAGAGTGCATTACTTGGTAAGATTGAAACTGAATATGCAATGTTCTTGAAAAAATATTTTGAATTTAATCTTACCAAAAATGAGTGGAGAGCTTTAAAAGTCATGCAGGCTGTTTGTGATACGTATGCTTTTTGTCAGGCTGATAAAGGAGGGAACTGGGTGATTATGGATAGGTTACATTATTCGAAAATGGTTTTTGATCTATTATCGAATGAACGAGTTTATGTTGAGTTACCGAGAAACCCTGTTTTAGAATTTAATACAGCCCTTCTGGAATTGCTAGAGAGGGGGTGAAAGACTAGGGTTTTTAACCAATAAGGATGTTACAAGACTTTATATTGTTAGTCCCAAGGACCCTGGTTTTTAGAGGGCAGTCAGGGCTAACTTAGAACTTCTTATAACATAGACCATATCTCTAGACCCTTAAGGGAACAATGATTGAACTTGGCTAGGCTTGTAAAGGTCCTAGGGCCATTAGCCAAGTAGCCTCCTCTGAACTTATGAACTATAATTAAATCTATCCCTTATGAACCCTTACATGACATAAATCTCTCTCATGCTGTCTCAGCATCCTGCTCCCCATAATACAGCACAAGTCATCAGCACACACACCAGAGTATGCCAAAAAAAAATTACTCACAGATAGAGGTATATTACCTGATGTACCGTAATGCATGGTACATACTATTTAGGTAAGAGGTTTATCACCTGATGGACCACCATGTACAGTATGAGTACACCACTCCCCTAATGGTACATACTGTTTAAGTAAGAGGTGTATCACCTGGTGTACCATCATGCACAGTATGACCACATCACTCTGCTAATGGTACATACTATTTAGGTAAGGGGTGTACCACCTGATGTATCACCACACACAGTATGACTACACCACTCCCTAACAGTACATACTATTTAGGTAAGAGGAGTAGCACCTGATGTACAGTCATGCACAGTACTACCTGATGTACTACCACACACAGTATGACTACACCACTCCCTAATAGTACATACTGTTTAGGTAAGATGTGAACCACCTGATGTACAATCATGCACAGTATGACCACACCACTCCCCTAATGGTACATATTATTTAGGTAAGAGGTGTACTACCTGATGTACCATCATGCAAAGTATGACCACACCACTCCCCTAATGCTACATGCTATTTAGGTAAGAGGTATACCACCTGATGTACCACCACACACAGTATGACTACATCACTCCCCTAATGCTACATGCTATTTAGGTAAGAGGTGTACCACCTGATGTACAACCACACACAGTATGACTACACCACTCCCTAATGGTATATACGATTTAGGTAAAGGATATACCCTTGATGTACAACCATGCATTGTATGGCTACACTACTTCCCTTATGGTACATACTCTTTAGGTAAGAGATACACCCTCTGATGTACCAACATGCACAATATTACTACACCACTTCCCTACTGGTACAAAGTATTTAGGTAAGAGGTTTACTAACATGCATGGTATAACTACACCACTCCTCTAATCTCTAATGGTACAACCTACACAGGTAAGAGGTAAATCACCTGATGTACTACCATGCACAGTCCACAGTATGACTACACCACTCCCCTAATGATGTGTACTATTTAGGTACACTACCTGATGTGCCACCATGAACAGTATGACTACACCACTCCCATAATGGCACATGCTAAGAGGTATGCCACCTGATGTACCACAGTGTAACTACACGACTCCCCTAATTTTACAGATTATTAAGGTAAAAGGTATGCCACTCAATGTACCACCATGCACATTATGAGTGCACGACTCCCCTAACAGTATATAATGTTTGTGTAAGAGGTACATACCTGATATACCAGCATGAAGAGTATGACTACACAACCTGACATACCATCATTCATAGTATGACTACACCACTCCCCTAATTTTACAGACTATTTAGATAAGAGTTATTCCTCCTTATATACCATCATGCACAACATGACTACACTGCTCCATTAATGGTACAAACTATTTAGGTAAGAGGTGTACCACCTGATGTACCATCATGCACTGTATAACCACACCACTCCCCTAATGATACATACTGTTTAGGTAAGAGGTGTACCACCTGGTGTACCACCACACATTGCATGACCACGCCCCCCCAATGGTACATAATATTTAAGTAAGAGGTGTACCACCTGATGTACCATCATGCACAGTATGACTACACCGCTCCCCTAATGGTGCATACTGTTTACATAAGAAGTGTACCACCTGAAGTACCATCATGCACAGTATAATTACACCACTCCCCTAATGGTAGATAATATTAGGTAAGAGGTATACCATCTGGTGTACCACCATGCACACTACGACTACACCACTCTCCTAACAGTGCATACTATTTCAGTAAGAGGTCAACCTCTGCATTTAATACCCCCTGAAAACAAAGTTCCATGTTGTCTTTTAACTGACTGCCCGTTATCTTTATCAGCATGTCTACAAAAGACAGGAAAAATATCAGTATCATATAAACAATTTTGAAAGAAGCTGTAAAAATGGAGGAACACTGTATACAGGTTGGGGGAAGGGTCAAAAGGCCTTATCCATGTAGGTATGGCATTTATTAATACTCCAGGGCTCATTTTAGATATAAATGTTATGATTCTGTGCTTCTTGTTTATGCTAATGACCAGCAAACTGATAAAACTGTTGTCAACAGCAGTGATTTTAAAATCAAAATAGCCTTGTGGTGGTTTCTGTACAGCCCACCAGTGAATCTCTGATTCTTTTATCGTGTTTGGTAAAATTCCCAAGGACTGAAGTAAATGGGCATTTTTCCCAATATATCAACAAAGATACAAAACCATATTTGTAGATGCTAAACTTATTTTTTTGTGAAGTACTTCTTGTATTCCTCATCCTGTTCATAACAAACTTTATCATAATTTGCCATTTTGAGCTACTTTGATTGGAGTATTTTGGGTACATACCATTTCTTCTGTAGACATTAAATAATGGCGGTAGTTTGTCTTCCACTGGTTCAAACTTAGGATTGCCTTTTTATGTTATGCGTGTGTTTTACGATACTAAGTAATTTTTTTCATCTGTTATTATGTTATTATTATTATTACCAGTTTTGTGGCTATCTGATAGATTTTCGATTATTGTAGTTTAGCTTATTTCCTGTAATTTGTCACCACTGTGATATCGTGAGGGGTCTATTTTTTTTTTTTAGTTTACTTATTTATTTATTTTGCAGCTTATCACATTATAGCGTTTCAACATTTGTAGTGTTTTGATATTGTGGATGACCCTGTGCCACTGTCCTGAAGATGCTGATTTTCACTTGTTTGGACTTTCATTTGAGACAGTTTTCAGTAATTATGTAGCAACGTTTTTGAGAATACAGTTTTGTGAGTGTCAAGCTATTAACTGAGACTGGATCATTGTGGACACACTTTCTTAACACTAACACTGAGCTATAGATTTCTAGCTTGAACCTGTAGGACATTTTCCTCAGATACTGACTTTCTGAATCCATCCTGTTGTGGTCCAGGGTGTATTTTGTGGGTTTTGTATATGATCAGACCCTAGAGCTGTTTTGAATTTGTTACCTAGGACACTGTTTGGTTGTATTTTGATGGTAGCATTGTTCCATCTGTTATTTGTGGCTAAAGTTCTATTTTATTGGTATATTTTATTACACTGATGTTCTCAGATAATGTATCTGTTAAATAACAATAAATTATTTTCTAATATGTTTTACCTTTTTAAATTCTGCATTGCATTGCTTTTTTATTATATTCAGTACTTAGGAAATAAGCAATATAATAAAATTAAAGTTTAAGTTGAAATAGAATGATGAGCCCATAAACTTCATCAAATTTGTTACATATTTACACCATCAGTAATTCTTGCTACTCTTTTAACTCACCTGAATGTTTTTCTTTCCAGATATAAATGATATCCACATGCTGAAAAGGTAAAGTCTCACCATACAAGTCTGTGGGGTGGGGGTGGGGGTTCTTGAATATGGACACTATTCCAACCCTCTTGAAAAGTATGCTAGCTTTTTATTTGTAAGTATAAAACCCCAAAATGCTTTATTGCTTTGCCACTAGTATTATCGTCAGCGTCATGCAAGTAGATAAATAATGACAAGCATTGAGAACAGTGGCAGATTAATTAGATTTTGTCCTCTGGTGGTTTTCAAACCATGAGCCCCCAAAAGCTTTATTTAAGGGTGGGCTAAATGCATGCATTCTTTTGGATTCATCTTCTTGTTATTTTTAAATGTATGCTTACCTATCTAATTTTTTTTAAAGTTTATTTTAAAATATGTTATTGTTAATAAATAAATTTGTTGGTAAAAGCTGTTTATGTTTTAAATTTGTAGCCTTGGACATTTTTTCAACAAGAACTGAAAAAGACATTACTAATTGATAATAAAATTACTCAGTTTAGAATAATGCAACCATAAAAAAAATGCTCAAACTGGTGTCATTGTAATTGTAGTGTTTGGATATTGTGGATGGCCCTTGGTGTAATTCACCAATGTCTGTCATTGATGGACATGCTCCACCTAAAAAAAAACAAATCCCCAAGAGCCACGTGCTCTAGGGAGCCAAACCTCACAACAACGATAAATAGCACATGCTGGAGGGATAGATTCCTGTCCCAGAAACTCCCCATGCATTGGAACAGGATTCCAATCTACATTAGGCAGAGCCCCTCACTAACACTCTTCAAGAGAAATCTTGACAAGTGGATGGGAAACAGAAAATTTACCCCGGGGATCACTGCAGTGGCTCTACTGGACAAAGGCACAGGGAACTAATGGCTCTGCTGGACAGAGGCATAGGGAACTAATCTAAGGGGGCGGCAAAAGCCAACACATTCTGGCTAGGCTTACATATACCCTCAGGCAGATAGCCTAGTACTTACCTATGAACCTATCATTTACAGTCAGTTTAACTGTGTATATCTCACGTCTGGTTGTGATACAAATGGAAACAGAAAAAAGTATTCCAAATGATTTGATAGTTGCCCACTAGTCTTGCAAAGCCAGATTAATTATTCTTTAACTTGATCATGACAAAAGGGTTAGGCCTCAGCAGTTATAGTCACATTGTTGACTTACTGTTCCTGAGATATCTGATTGCAGAAAAAATAATTGCTACAGTAATGTATTTGAGTTTGTTTCACACAAAAAAAACTTACTTCAAAGCCAAAATAACGACTGCTTAAAAAAGAGCTGATGACAAGTTAGTTAAGTTACTATCATCCACAGACTACCATATCCACTTAGCAGTTATAGCCACAAAGAACACCTCAGACATATTGTTGTTATAAAATGCTAGACACAGTAAAGTATTTTAAGTTTGTTTCCCACAAACACAGAGTAACCAGCAGCAAAGTAGTACAATTTTAGAGAAATCCACATTAGTCCTACAAGCCTACTTTGAATGCTTAAAATGAACAGATGACAAGTAGATAAGAAAATTTCATCTACAAATTGCCCACCAAGCCCACCCAGCAGTTATACCTACTTTGCTGACTGTGTACACATCAGGCTTTTGATTATGACATAAAATAATGCCAACAGTAAAATGTTTTTCCATTTTATATAGCCACATTAAAAATCATGGATAAAAATAATGAAGGAGTGACAAATGCCTAAAATCAAGAACATATTTTAGATATCTCTAATTCACTTAAAAAGCTAATAGAACAACAGGTTTTGCATCAGCATGTATTTTCTGAACAATAATGTATATAACTCTAATGTATGTCATTACTGACTATAAGCATTAGTATTTACCAGAAAATCAAACATTTGTATGCAGGGAAGAAGAAATATCTGGGGAAAAATCAGAGGTATCCTGCAAAATCAAGAACAGCTGAGAAGTACAATATTAACTTGTTTCAACTGTAACCTAACATGATGGCTGTTTTCACTAAAAGGATGACATGGATTCATGAACACCTAAACTTCACACTAAACCTGTGTGCATGACAAGAAGTGATGAGTGTGCAGTTGTGTAGTCATTAAACAGCTCTGTACTTCATTCCCTGTTGCAAATCAAGGGTAAGAATGATTATATGCTAATAAAGGAATAGTTAGGCAAATTACATGCTAGCGAAGAAATTCAAGATGGCAGAGCAATTCAGGAACATATAAAACCTATGCGTACATGCAATGCAAACTTTAGCCTTCATTTCCAATACTCTTTGGAATACAGTCATAAAGAAACATTAAAAATGTTAGGGGATGGGTCTGTTTTCATTAATCTGTATGTGCAACAGGCGTTAATACAAGGTGCTGCTACTACAGTTAATCTGTATGTGCAACAGGCTTTAATACAAGGTGCTGTTGCTACTATTAATCTGTATGTGCAGCAGGTTTAATACAAGGTGCTGCTGCTACTATTAATCTGTATGTGCAACAGGTTTAATACAAGGTGCTGCTGCTATTAATCTATATGTGCAACAGGCATTAATACAAGGTGCTGCTGCTATTAATCTGTATGTGCAGCAGGTTTAATACAAGGTGCTGCTGCTGCTATTAATCTGTGTGTGCAACAGGCATTAATACAAGATATGTAACTGATTAAAGCAATAATAGATGTAACTGCAAGCAACAATTTTAATAAGGTAGATTTTAAAACCAATGTATGAATGAAGACCAAAAACAAGGTATGACTATATCAACTGCAGATGGTTGTATAACCCCAATGCCAGATGTACTTAGACAAAATTTAAATGGGTAGAGATATGATAAGCATTAAACAGAAGATGGCACAAGAAACATAACTAATTATAACTGTAAAACATGATGTTAAAATAGATAGATAGATATAGCTATATATATAGATATAAATATAGATATAACTATAGATATAAATACAGGGTTCCACTTGAAAACATCAAAATTCCAAAACATTGAATTTCATATGGTCAAGACCATATCATCGATATTTCGGAACATCGAAGCTTTCAAGTGAAACCAAAAAAAAAAAAAAAACTTTTAAAACAAATGTATGCAGGGGGGCAAGGCCCCTGCAAACCCATACCCCTCTACTTTAATATACCAACTCCGAGATCGTACTACAGTGGGGTAAACGGAAATCTCCATTTTATCACTATATGTAGAAGCGCTAAATGGGAGATTTCCCATACCCTGTCTGCAGTGCCATCACAGAGATGGCAAATTCACAGACACAGTGTACGGGGCACCTTGCTGCCCTGCAGAAACACTAGCTTTTCCCCCTTTTTACTTACCTTTTTCTTTCCCTTGACAACATCGATGTTCAGAACACTCGATGATATGGTCTCGACCATATGAATTTCGATGGTTTAGAAGTTCGATGTTTTCAAGGGGAACCAAATACAGATACAGATATATGCTTCTATGGCATAATTGGAGCATCAGCAGTAGACACCCTTGATTGTCTTCCACCTCTGCCCCCAGATCCATTACAGCACTGGGCAACTCCTCTTTGTCTGGATCCCTGACAGTCAACAGGAACTGATTTATGCAAGCATTATCATTAAAACCTTGTAAATAAGTAATCTATATGAATACACACATCTGAGTGGAGAGAGACTCTCCCTGGACATGTAGAACGCAGACATATGTAGCTAACCCTCAGTAGACCCCACCCCTTAGCCACCCATGATGCCCACCTCTCCCACACAGAACATGCCACCGTATAGAGACACAATCTCTACACCTATTGGCTGGCTTAATGTCTGGTTCTGCCTGTGGGATCCAGTGTCTGTCTGCCTGATGTCTATCTTTGATAACACACTGTGAACCAAGCTGAGAATGCCACCTAGGGCCCTGGGACCCTGGATATCATGACGTTAAGGCTGGCTCAAATTCTTGCCTTACCACTTTAGGAACAAATTCCCCAAACCTACTCTGAATGCTGCTCAAAAAAAAAAGAAAGGGAGGGGGTGCTGCTCTCCAATCACTTCAAAACCAAAAATAAAATGCTGAGGCCCTTTCTCAGTATGGAGATGGTTCAACAATCCTAACTGAAACTGGTTCAGAAACCTGAGACCACCATCGCACCGTTAGGTTTTACTCCCATCACCACTCTACCCCAAAAAACAAAAATGGTTCCAAAGGAGGGGGGACCTCCATAGATGCCAGAGATACTCATTCAAAACCATCTCACACCTCCAGGTTGGCTCGGCAAAACTGCTCTCGCAGCATGTGCAGTGCAAACTGCACTAGGCTAAACTCAGGAACCCAGGCTCTGCTCTTCAAACATGGGAACCCCACACCCCAAAAAAACACCATCGCAGGTATAAGACACTGGAGGGTATAATACTGCCTAACACACTCTCATTGGTGGTGGTATCCAGACTGGGAATATTAGAATAGAATTAAAATCCCATGGAACCTCTAAGACTTCCTGGGCCTCTAAAATAGATTCCAAATGCCATGGAACAGCTAGTCATTGTTCCCACGAGGAGAAAATATACTAGATCTCATTGTCACAAACATAGGGACAAAAAATGCCACAACCAAATATATATCATGCCCCCAATCTGATCATAAAAGAATCTCACAATAAATTCAATCCCCGCCACCCCCTACCAAAAACAAAAAGACCATAGAATCGAACTCTTCAAAGCAAACTCTCACACCACACAACTCTGGTGTGTATCCTGCTGCCCCTGAGTCAGAGAAGACACAACAACCCAAGCGGAAAAGCTCCTTACAAAACCCTTTCCCAAGACACTCTCCACAAGCGGCGTGCGTGCAATCCCAAATAAACCCAAGACTAGAAACAAAGGCAAAACGCCCGTCTGAGTCCTTATGATAGCCACAAACAAACTTATGGAATAAGAGGGCTAAACCCCTGATCAGAAACAATCCAAAAAGGGAGCAAAGCCACCCAATCAACTAAAAAAAAAATTTGACGAAAGCACTCAAAAAATCAAAAAAGGGCTAATTGAATCATGATTTCACATGGATTCAAAGGACAAAAAAAAGCTTTTTCATAGCAGAATTAGGAACAATTTTGGAAACTCACAGATAGCAAGGAAATTGCACAAAATAAATGATACAAGATTCAGTGAAAACTCAAGAACACAGGTATGCTCAATCAAGGCAGGTCCCCTAAAGGAGTGAACCCACCCAGCCAACCAAATGCCCCACAGGTGATCCCAGCCGAGTGTTCTCTCCCCTAAAAACAAGCTGAAAGAGGTGAAACTTGGTGTCGTGGGCTGTACTGCTCAATGTCCCGGACCGATAAAATGATCGGCCGTTAAAAACGAAACAAAACATTACCACAAACCCGCACCGGCTGGAGCTGTGGCATCTCAGCACAGGATCGTGCCCCGCACATAAGGTCGCGCTTTACCCTGGCCTTCACGGACCACCTTAACAGCAGGAGTCTGGCAAGCACTGGAGCCCCCCATTCAGCAGTGCATAAGTCAGCAATGTCAGTGAGAGGATCATAATGGATGACACAAAATCTGCAAGCTATGGAGGAGATCATGCCGGAGTTTAAAAGAAGAAGTAGGGGAAGATCATGCTTTGAGAACTTGGTCGACTTCTTCAAAATAGTCACCAAGGCCATTGGATGAGGGAAAGCCAGTCCACAGACAAGCTTGACCTTGTAATTGTGGCTGGAAGTCATCTCACTCGTATGTAAAGAAAACTAAACCAGATAAATGTAAACCATATGTCACAAGATTTGAACCCAACCCCAATAAGGACACAGGGTGCTGGGGTATGGGGACAGCGACAACAAGCCAGACAGTGTCGGCCTGCGGTGTCCCCTGCCTTTATTTGTTGGGCTCTACTATTGTTTGGCATACACTTACAGGCCTCAGCTTTGATGAGGCCACTTTACAACACAGTTTGCAGATGACTGCAACTAGTATAGCGGAAAGTGCGGACTGGAACACTTGGACAGGGAGGACCAGATGGAAGGGACCAGCTGGTGATTCAGCCTGGAAGCACGCCAAAAAAAAAAAAAAAACCAATACCTGAAGAAAAACAAAAAGAAAGGGAACCCCAACCCCAAGGTAGCATAAGGTAACCCCAGACTAAGGGAGTGTGGGGACCCATCAGGGACCAGAAGGTTTTTTTTGACTTTCTTTGACCTAATTGCACACAAAGTTAGAAGAAAGACAGACCTGCCCACCCGAAGGATTCACATCCAGATACAGTGAGGTCATTTCATTGTTCCTGTTCTTGTACTCTGTACCAATCAGACCAATGATCACCCACGTAGGGACATATCTCAGTAATCCCATATCATCTGCAATCTCAGCAACCCCAACCACCCAAACCAAACAAATAAAGAAATCTGGGACTCAAAATCTGTCATATGAAGAAAGATTGAAGAAACTCAGTCGTTCTCCGCCTGCTCAGAGGTGACATGTGCCTGATGATACCTGTGCCATGTGCCTGAGCCCTGACGAATTAATGGACATACTCCACCTCAAAATCCCAATCCACCAAAACCACTAAGCCAAGCGATTTAAAGCTAAATGGGATATAAATAGTGTTGAGGATAGGGATATCAGAGACATCAGAGACTCCAGTGAATAAAATCGGAAATCATGGTCCATGTGACACAGACACCCCTCTCCTCGCTGTTCAAGAGAAAGAGACCGATGGGAGATCGAGTGGGATTTGATCCCCTGCATCTCTGTCTCTGACAGACTGGACACAGGAGGCACAACAATACAGTATTTTTTTCATATATGCATGGTGGGAAGCCACACAGGCTAAGGCTTTGGGCTAGGCTTATAAATGCCTTAGGGCAGATAGCCTAGTATAAACCTATGAACCTATGAACCTATAACACATATCTGTAAAATCCCATATGAATGCACACATCTAGCACATAACTGTAAAATCCTGTATGAATGCACACATCTAGCACATAACTGTGAAATCCTCTAACTCCAACCAATAACAGAATTGAATATGGTGAAAGAAATGTGTTAATGTTTGAAATAAATAATATTAGCAATGAAACAAGTATATGATATGACACTATTAAAATAAAATAGCATTCTATATTCAGATGACTGTTAAAAATCCTAAGGATATGTGGGCACAACACAACATTCATATATAATACAAGTCAATGATCATTTTATAATAGCAAATGGTTATACCTTCCTTATGAAAATAATATTTTCAAACTGTGGGAAGCATTCAGTTCTTTAATAAAATTCAAAGACCCCCTATAAATGAAACGCCACCCAATTGCAGCAACCACGGTTGTGAAGAACACAATCCTTCTAATGGGATAACAGTTGTTTATGTCAAGCATATACAACAACCTTACCACAGAATATTTTCTGAAATGTCACTTTAACATTGATACTTCTAATAAGTGTATTTCACATCTTCAGAGAAATCTTTCCATAAACCCCTGTAACATAAGATGAGGATATTACAGTAGCAACTGTTATATCTTCTATACCAAAACAGAATGGGCAAAGTGCAGACATCCTTTCAATTTCTAGGAAAACAATAATAGGTTCATAGGTTCATAGGTTGGTACTGGGCTATCTGCCTGAAGGCATATATTAGCCCAGCCACATTGTGCGGTATTCACCACCCCTTTAGTAGTTCCCTAGACCCTTGTACTAGCAGCTAGTACCCTTGGCCCCTAACTAGTAGTGCTGTTGGTGTGAGCCCCGGTGTGAGCTTTCTGTTACCCATCCACTCATGAAGGTTTCTTTTGAAGAGTGATAGTGAGGGGCTCTGTCTTATGTAGATTGGGACCCTGTTCCATAGTAAGGGAAGTCTCTGCGAAGGGAATCTATCCCTCCAGCATGTTCTATTCATTGTTGTGTTGAGGTTTATATCCCTAGAGTGTGTAGCTCGAGTAGATTTGGTTTTGCTAAGATGGAGCATGTTCAACAATTCTGGGTTGGACATGGCTCTGTACGTTAGACAGAGATCGCCTCTGAGAAAGCGGTATGCAACAGAGAACAGTCTTAGCTTTTTCAGTCGTGCTGCATAGAGCAACTGTTTGAGGCCAGTAATCCTCTTGGTTAGGTACCTTTGTGGTCTCTCCAGCTGCTGGAGATGTCTAGCCAGATACATTCCAATTGGTGCATTGTACTCAATAATGGGTCTGATAAGGGAAGAGTAGAGGGGCACCATTACATACTTAGATCTTGATGCAAACCCTTTCGTGATCAGATGGGGTCACATAGAAGGATTTTCTAACCACTTTGGCAACATGGTTATCAAAGGAAAGCCGACTATCTACTTGGGTCCCTAGATCCCTTATTTCTTCTTCAGATTTCAGAGGATTACCTCCTATGTTGTAGTTTGCGGGTACTCTGTTTTTTCCAAAGGGGATTACTACGCATTTTTTTGCATTTAGCTTGAGACCATGGCTTTGACACCATGCATCAGTGTCATTTAGGCCCTTCTGGAGAATCCCCATTTTGGCCGGAGACTCTATTATAGCACCCAGTTTGCAGTCATCTGCAAACTTAGTCAGCCACAGCCCTTCCGTGCTTGCCTGTACTTCTGAGAAGTATATGCCAAACAGGAGGGGCCCCAGGAAAGAGCCCTGAGGCACACCACTCGTTACTGGTCTGGATTCGGACATAGATCCCGCTACTCTTACTTTATGGGATCTGTCTGAGAGCCAGTTTGCGATCCATCTTGTGACATAAGGGTTTATGCCCAGGCTGGTGAGCTTATCAATAATACCTGAATGGGGAATGGTGTTGAATGCATTAGCAAGGTTAAGGTAAGCCATGTGTACCTCCTTTCCCTTATCTATAGCCTGTGTAACTGTCTCAAAGAAATCCACCAGGTTCAGGAGGCATGATCTGCCCTTGACGAAGCCGAACTGTGTGGGGTCCAGCGACTGGAGGTTCCCAATCTCTCCATTTATGAGTTCCATAATGATTCACTCCATAGCCTTACAGATCAAACTGGTCAGACTTATTGGTCGGTAGTTCCCAGGGTCAGTTGTGGCCCCACCCTTGTGTAACGGGACCACCATTGCCGTGCACCATTCTATGGGCACATATCCTGTGGAGAGGCTGAGACTGAACAGAATATTAAGATACGGGGTTAATTCCTTTTGGAGCTCACATATGACACAGCCTGGGACACCATCTGGTCCCATGGAGGCAGTGTTTTTAGCTTTAGATAGAGCCTTGTTAACCAACATATAGGTAATAATTGGACTAACACAATCCCCTAGAATGGTAATAGGCCCTGTAGGTGGTGAGGGGGGGGGGGGGATTTGCACTGAACCTGTCAGCCAAGATGTTGGCAATGTCAGAAGGGTCAGTGTATTTTGTTCCATTTTGTACTAGCTCAGAACAGACCTGAGCATTGCCATTTAGGTTTTTGACGTAGCCATAGAAGGCCTTATGGTTATCCTTGGCATCCTTAGCAACTTTCTTTTCAAAATTAGCTTTAGTTGACTTGATGAGGGCCCTCAATTTCTTACTAATGCTGATCAGGGATGATTGTTCTACTTGAGATTTGGCCTTTTTTTGTATAAGTCTCCTCCTTTTATTGTAAAGTTTGCTTATGGCCGGGGTCCACCAGACTGGTTTCTTCTTGCTTGAGGAAGGAGTCTTGGTTTTATTTGGGATAGCATGGTCCATGCAATCCTGAAGATGCATATAGAGTGCCTTGGTGTAGGATTCCGCATCCTGGATATCATTATCCTTCTGCAAGGGAATAGTGAAGCTTTCCACTTCAGATGCAAGTAGTTTGAAGTTTGCTTTAGAAAGGTTTTTGACTATGGTTTCTTTGACTGGGGGAGGTGGAGGAGTAAGGATGTCCAGGATTATCAGTTTGTGGTCGGATCTGACCAAGGAGGGGGTGATAATGGGTGTGGTACAATGGGTGCCCATATTTGTGATGATTAAATCCAATATATTGTCCCCTCTAGTGGGGGAAAATACTAGTTGTTCAAGGGCATTTGAATTTATAAATTCTATGAATCGCTAAGCATAGGAGTTGGAACATTGGTAGTTCACCCAGTCTATACCAGGGTTGTTGAAATCACCCAAGATTATGGTGTTGGGTAGGACCTTTATATTTTCCAGTGTCTCAAGGAATGCAGAGTGAACATCTTGGGACATGGTGGGCGATCTATAACTGGCTACGACTTGAAATGTTGTTTTGCCTGCTGATCTCTGGGGCATCATGCTGTGCTACTATCCTGGAGATATGGGTATCCTTGATGAATATGGATACACCTCCACCCTTTGTACTGTGATCCGGTAACTGAGGCCAGAAGGTATGATATGAATTGTAACCTGGCAGTGCTGGGGTGCTCTCTTGAGCCTTGAACCAGGTTTCCGTCACTGCACAAACATCGATTTTCTCCATGCAGAGGAGAGCCTCGAGTGTGTTGATTTTGAGGTTGAGACTTCTGGAGTTGAGTAGCATTACCCTTAGTTTTTGGTTACCTGTGCTGGTTACAGTGGTTGGTTTGTCCTTTGAGCCTTGCCTAAAAAAGGCACTATGGGGACGGCAAGAGCCTTGGCCAGTATTCGTAAACCTAGGGGTGACAGGTGCAACCCATCTCTGGCAAAACAGCGAGGCTTGTCTATCATGTCATCCCAGGCAGACAGACACTGGATCCCCTTAGAATGACACCAGAAGCTTAGCCAATTGTTGAAATTGATCATTTTGTCTTTGTATTGTGGTATCATTCTAGGTGAAGGTAGTATGCTACTCAAGGTCAGGGTCATACCAGCTTGGGCTACATGATCAGAGAGCTCCTCAATGTCTCTTTTCACGTAGTCCAGGGAGGTACGTCTTAGATCATTCACACTAACATGTACAATGACAGCGTCATACTTGTACTTGTTCTGGAGTGACCCAAGTGCCTGTGTTATGTGGCAGATCCGAGCACCTGACAGGCAGCTGACAGTAACCTTCTCCTTGTTCAGCCTGGTGAGTGGAACATCTGTGTGCCTTACTATAGAGTCTTCTATTACTAGCGTGTTAGGTATGGTGTTTTGCCTTAAGGGCTGTTGTGAGGCACACTGCTGAGGTGAATTATGTGTTTTCTGGCTTGTGTTTGGGGGTGCAGGTTGCTTGCTTGTCTGCTTTGGAGGGCACTGTTTCTTTTTCAGATTGGTACCTAGTCCCTCCGAATATGTTTTTGTGTATTTATGCATATGTTTTGCCGGTGCTTCTTTTGTAGATTCATGTGTGACAGGTGGTGTGATGCAAGTGTATCCCTTATCCTCTTGACTGTCTGTTACAGTCATGGGTTGAGAGCGCTTAGCCTCCAGTCTGGATTTGTATTTGCATCTTTCACAAGTGTTTGTGTCTAGAGGTAAGAGGAGAGGGTTGTCTGTATACATGAGGCAGTTGTGACACTGCCTCAGAATGCCCAATTCCACCAGATGAACTGGAGAGTACACCTGAAGCTGACCTCTGGACATGCTTTGAAGAGTAAATTGAACTTAAGTCCTGCGGACGATCGAGGGTCTTATGCTATATTATAATAGTGCTGTCTAGGAAATTTGGAGAATAATAGTGCTGTCTAGGAGATTAGGACAAGTGCTGATTTCTGTT
Organism: Protopterus annectens; assembly: GCF_019279795.1. NCBI lineage: Eukaryota > Metazoa > Chordata > Ceratodontiformes > Protopteridae > Protopterus > Protopterus annectens. Next base: position 102,900,296 of record NC_056749.1, on the reverse strand, counting down.
TTGCAAGTGCTGCAATAAGAGCAGCTGATCTGGAGCACTTGAGTTGAGGCTTGCCTAGTTCTAAGGGAAAATTTACAGTGCAGACTTTGTGGGGCTGGGAATAGTATACCCCAGCTAACCGGCGCTGCCTGACACTGCTCTGTGCGCAAGACCACGCAAAAAGAGAGTTGCAGGGTTTTTCCTCTAGATAAGTGAGGAAAGTGAGTACAAGAGCTGCTTTTCTCTAAGCAAGTGAGAAAAGTAAGTACAAAAACTGTTTTCCTCTAGGTAATGAGGAAGATAGAGTGCTATAGTAATTAGTAGCTTATTTAGTGCTTACAAGTTCTGAACAAGTGCTGAGCATGAACAAGCAAATTTAAGTGCTAAAACTAAGAATCTGTATCTGCACTAGATGAGTTACAGGACAGAAACAAGTGCAAATACAGGCTTTCAAATCAGAAAGTTGAGAGAGATGAAAGAGATTGCCCAAACGGCCAATAACTACAAATTCTGGGCCAGAACCACTACTTATGTGGTAGACAGGTTACCTAGTGCTTACCACTCCCATTGATAATCTAGAAGGCTTCCCTCCAACACAGAAAGGCTTGGGGGACTCAGAGGCTTACATACAGTCCTGGATACAGCAAATCTGTATCTGGAACACTAGTTACAGGAAAGGTAGGAAACAGGCTTACAGTTTTTTTTTTACAGAAAAGTAGCAAAAACAGTAGTAAAAACAATTCACATGCAGTGCAAGCTAGCACAATTGAGTATGCAGCAATATTAGACCAAACGCAGTTTAAAAATGCAATTAAATTAAAAATGACTAAAAGCAAGTGCAGAAAAAGTTTATTAGGTAGAATGTGGTAAAGAGATGGGATGGGGGAGTGTCCCAGATCAAATCTACAGTGGGGCGGGCAACTGCAAAAGCCACCAAATTTAAACTACAAGCCAAAAATAGGGAGGGTGGGTGGGACAAAACAGTTTCAACATAGATCTAAGCAAAAACTAACAGTACAAACTTTAAAACCAAAAAAATATTCTCAGCTCTGTATATTTACTGATCAGTCTCTCAAAACAGTGAGACAACAGTTTCAACAGAGATCTAAGCAAAAACTAACAGTACAAACTTTAAAACCAAAAAAATATTCTCAGCTCTGTATATTTACTGATCAGTCTCTCAAAACAGTGAGACAACAGTTTCAACAGAGATCTAAGCAAAAACTAACAGTACAAACTTTAAAACCAAAAAAATATTCTCAGCTCTGTATATTTACTGATCAGTCTCTCAAAACAGTGAGACAACAGTTTCAACAGAGATCTAAGCAAAACTAACAGTACAAACTTTAAAACCAAAAAAATATTCTCAGCTCTGTATATTTACTGATCAGTCTCTCAGAACAGTGAGACAACAGTTTCAACAGAGATCTAAGCAAAAACTAACAGTAAAAACTTTAAAACCAAAAAAATATTCTCAGCTCTGTATATTTGCCGATCACTCTCTCAGAACAGTGAGACAACAGTTTCAACAGAGATCTAAGCAAAAACTAACAGTACAAACTTTAAAACCAAAAAAATATTCTCAGCTCTGTATATTTACTGATCAGTCTCTCAGAACAGTGAGACAACAGTTTCAACAGAGATCTAAGCAAAAACTAACAGTACAAACTTTAAAACCAAAAAAATATTCTCAGCTCTGTATATTTGCCGATCAGTCTCAGAACAGTGAGACAACAGTTTCAACAGAGATCTAAGCAAAAACTAACAGTACAAACTGTAAAACTCAAAAAATATTCTCAGCTCTGTATATTTGCCGATCAGTCTCTCAGAACAGTGAGACAACAGTTTCAACAGAGATCTAAGCAAAAACTAACAGTACAAACTTTAAAACCAAAAAATTATTCTCAGTTCTGTATATTTGCCGATCAGTCTCAGAACAGTGAGACAACAGTTTCAACAGAGATCTAAGCAAAAACTAACAGTACAAACTGTAAAACTCAAAAAATATTCTCAGCTCTGTATATTTGCCGATCAGTCTCTCAGAACAGTGAGACAACAGTTTCAACAGAGATCTAAGCAACCATTAAACTCTATAACCAAATATATATATATATATATATATATATATATATACTCAGCTCTGTATAATTGCAGATAATATGTAAGGCAGTCTCTCAGAACACAGGTTCCATTAATTTAGAATAATTTATAATAATTTATAATTTATAATAAAATCCTGTGTGTCTAACTTGAAAGAACATAACATACCTTAACAGAACTTGTAATAAAGGTCACCAAAAACATGTAACTGCTGCACTTACGGTATCTTAAGCTGGTGAACTCAAGCAGTCTTCCCTACTATGATACAAGTTGCTTAGTCCCAGGCTGTGCTTATGTAGTGTGGATTGAACCCTTTGGACCTATTGAATCTGTAAATCAGGTTTCAGCTCATTATTCATGAATCACTCAATCTGCTCAAAATGCTAGGCAGGTAAACATGCTGTGAAGACCTATATGGTACCATAAACATGCCCTCTCAGTACAAGAATGAGTATGAAAGACTGCAGATAGCTGGTGGCTTGAAAGTGGGACTCTAACAATACTGCATGACTAATTATGCAGTTAATATTCATGCTACTTTGATATATAATTATAGATGGTGTCAGGGAAACATATTAACAGCAAAGTTTGTGATTGCATTGAGTGACTTAGAAGATAAGCATTATGCCACGTTGAGGAAAATATGCTTAAGAGGTAACTACCTTTCAGTAAAACATGTCTGTGAGTCATAGCAATTATATAAAACTTAAATACAGAACCAGAAAAGTTCCAAATAAATGCAGCTTATAATGCAAGTGTGTTACAAATACATAAAAAACTGAGTAAAGCTGACAAAAGAAAGGAAAGAGCACAATCTTGCATTGTATACATTTATTTGTATTGTGTCATGCTTCAGTAGCTTAACTTGTACAAATAACCCATTCATCCAGACATCTGTTCTGAAATAATTAAGAACAAGTGTGACATCATGGGTATATTGCTTCCTAAATATAAAATGTTAGAGTTACAATGCTTGAGCAAATGTTCTCTGATTTCTGTACCTCATACTAGGGTCTATATTAGAACATCGAAGTTTCAAAACTTCGAATGTTCTTATATCGAACCCTATTACGCAAAAGTTGAAAATATCGAAGCAACAGAAATGTTTTCCTAGGGAAAGAATGCAGTTGTCTGTTTCTGTTGCTTCGGTATTTTCAGCGCTGTAGTGGAAAGTTACGGGTCGAGTTCATGTAAGTTTGAGTGAGGGTTAGGGTAGTTAGGGCTAGGGTGCGGGTTAGGTATGTGTTTGATTGTGTGGACGTGAGGGTTAGGGCGGGTTAGGGTTAGGGCGCAGGTCAGGTAAGTGTGCGACTGTGTGGATGTGAGGGTTAGTGCGGGGTAGGTGAGTTAGGGTTAGGACGCGGGTCAGATAAGTGTGCGATAGTGACGGACCTTAGGGTTAGCGTTTGGGTTAAGGTAAGTGGATAGTTAGTGGTGTGTGTATAGTTTAGTGTAGGGTTAGGTGTAAGATTGTAGGTGTATTGTGTGGATTGCTGTTTGTTTGGTGTACATGTATTGTGTGTATGTGTTTTGGAACAACAAATTTTTTAAATTTGCTGTTCTGTATGTCTGATGTTTTTAGCTTTCACGTAATAGGGTTCGATATTAGAACATTCGAAGTTTTGAAACTTTGATGTTCTAATATAGACCCTCATAGTATCTATGATGATGTGGCAAACAATGTTAATCTTATCTATGTTTCATGTTAATGGCATGGCTTCATTGTTCATATCTAGAAAGGGTGATGTCTGTGTGAAAGTAGGAGTCCTTAATGTCCACGTTTTAAGGGTGTAAGATCACAGTGGTGTGATATTAAAACACAAAGACATTTTTAAAAATTTCTTTTTTTTTTGGCTTCATCCTTTGCATGACACTTGACATTGTGCATCTGTGACTACCAGTGGTCACTAGCTGTGAAAAACAGTTCAGTTCCCATGGAAAAAAATCAACAATTTAATTTGGAACATCATCAGTAGTGCAAATGAGACTGGTACTGGTGTGCTTCTGTCAGCACTCTGGACAGCACTGAGTGCCAAAAGACACCTGTCCTATAGCTTTCTCTGTGGCTCAATCTATTACTGCAATAAGGTATGAGTAACAGCACTAATAATTCAGAGTTTGATTCCATATTTTGATATTTTGAAGTTTGTATTCACAGTTAGAAAAAGGTTTGACTCTTGGAGCCTGAACTATTGATAATAGTAATAGCACATTTTTATATACATGATGCAAGAAATTGACTGGGACAAAAGTGTGAGGTACTACAACAAGCAACATAATGACTTTTGAAGTATGTATACTTAATCTAAACTATTGTAGATATGTCAGAGCAAATAATGATGAAATCAAGATAGGTGTAAATCTTACTTGTATATGCTGTGTACAAAATTACCATATGTAAGCCCATTTGTGACTCCTCCATGACAAAATGTCATTATATGAGGGCATAATGATGTGTAATGGGAATGCAAGTTGTCATGGTGCAAGCACTGCTAAAATGGTGAATGTTTCAGGGTAATGCCATAGGTGCTGGGTTCAATGTTAGATATTTTATATGGCCAGCACATTGCTATTCTTTCCTTTGCTCTGTTTTCCTTTGCACAACACTTGCCATTGCAGACTGTTGACTCTCATCAGTCACTAGCAGTGAACAGCAGTTAACTTCTGAAAGCAAAAATTCAGAAATTTAATCCAGAATGCCATCAGTAGCACAAATGAGACTAGTGTCAATTCACTTCAGTCAGCACTCTGGAAACAACTGAGAGCAGAAAATACAGCTGCTGTGTAACTTTCGTTGTGACTCAACATGCTAATTCAGTAAGTTGGAAGTGATAGCAGAGGTAATGCAGGGTTTGAATCCAGAGTACACAAAGTTTTATTGAGGGGTGAGAACATCTATTTTCACATACTTTTTGTTAGTACCTGAACATGAAGTACAACTATCAATTTGCAAAATGGAAGTTCAACAAAATTTGTGTAATGAATATTAAATTAGTTAACTATGCTCTTTAAAAACTGCATTCAGCATAACAGTGGTCACAGTTAATTTAAGTACACTTGCATCTATATAGTTTTACCAGTCTTTATTGGCATAAAGTATGACACAAGTATTATTATTAGGTGTGTAGGACAGTACATTTTATAAACTATGTGTTCATTCAAATCAATACAAAGGAAATTGTTTTACACTAATATATCATTGCTTGTAAATATTAGTCCAATAACATAACTCAAATTCAAACACATATAGGTTTGTCATAATTAGATTTACACTCATATTGAAATTGTTACACCCCAACGTACAAGCTATAAATGTAAGTTCTCCTGTTACATTAACAGTTAATAAACATAAAATGGCAGTTCAGCCTATTTTAGTCATGGGTTCAATTCCCAGGTGCTATCATTCACAGTTTTTAATACATATGTTCCACCAACTCATCATGCCACAATTTATCTACATGTGTCTATGAACAACACTACCAACACAACTGAAAATGTCATTTCATAGCTGCTTGTCACAATAGTGTATGTATGACCAACAACCACCATACAAGGGAGCATGGCCAGAGGTACCAATATATCAGTTCAAATGCAAATCAGTTATCATCAGCAAAAAACATTTGATGAATTACACCACACATGGGCAAGTCTTACTGCCATATTTCATACCTGCAGTGTACTTTGAAGCAATCATACCTAAATTCTCTGCCAGACCATTTGTATGCTCTCTTTCTATTGCACAAATGCAAATGCAGTTGACAAGGTTGGCTATAGTTTCACATGGGCTGGTACACTCCAACTCTCAATTGGGTACTAATTTCCTACTATATTTCCAGATATCCTTCAGAAGATATGGCAGATGAAGGTGAGGGTGGTGGCCCATTTAGAGCTCAAAGGTGGCATGAGAGAAGTTTAGGATCTTTGTGGCCCTCCATGTATAAGCATTACAACTACTGGCAACAACAGAGGAATTATACAATGTCACAGTATAATTCTGAAGCTGGAATGGCTTGGCCAAGGCTGTCTCCAATGCAACTAGTGCTACATGTGCTGGGAAGCGACGTCATCAGACTTATAATGAGATAAAGAAGTGCAAGCAGGACCTCCTGAGCTCAGGGGTGTTAGCAGTTCTAAAGTTTGCATCTCAACACCCCTGAGTAGCATAAGTAGACTATTCAACCTGCAGCCAGTACAATAACATGGAATGGCAAAATATATTCTTTTTTATTATGCTTGTTTTTTTTTTTCTTTCTGATTTTTGTTCTGTACAACTGCTGAAGAAATAGCCTAGAATAGGGAGGCTCATTAGAAATGACTGGCATGCCTCAGAGAAACACAGGAAAGTATGACTCAGATATGAATGCTTACAAAATCATAATACAGCAAAAATGTAGTTAATGTTACCAAATTTCAGGGAATCAGTCCATATAACCTTGAGATTCACACAGTAGAGTATGCATACCTAATCATTATATCAACAGCACATGCCTGCTGCAATAGCTCTTGGTCATTGCATTAGGCAATGTGTAAAACAACTTAGCTGTGTGTGGGTTTAATTCCAGGAAGCACCAACTGGCTTGTATTGCAGAAAATGTATGACAATTTATTGTCTGTAATCATTTAAGTAAAATTAAACTTTCCATCTTTGTAAATGGATGCCTTTAATTGGAAAGCATATATCATCTATGCAATAGTCACCTAACTGATTGCTTGATGTCTGCAATAACACTAAGACTGATATATCTTATGACACATTTATGACTTCATATCCACATCTATATATGCCAAAGGTTGTCATATGCATGTGTAAATATGTATATAGTTTGAAATATTATGACAACATGGAAATGATAACATTTTATATCCCCCCTCTCTTTTTTTGAAAACATTCCTGCTTCAACAAAAATGACCACCTGCACAGGGAGCTAGACTGACCACTGGAGATCAGACAGTCATAGTTACACAGGTAGCTGCAGTGGCACCAGCATGGGGGGCACAGACACCCCAGCAAACCCAGGTCCCAACTTATAAGCATTGCCTCCACATCTCCTGCAGTACTGCACCAAATGCATTAGGTAAAGCAGCCCAGGAGCTAGTGCAGTGGGTCCCAACAGGGGTAGTACTAGTGGAGGTGGCAATTTCATTACCCATTAGGAGCTTACAGGGCTGGTGGATGACATTTTGCAGAGGGACCACTACACCCAAAATGGCAGAGTTGAGAAAGTCCGGCATCAAAGTTCCAAGTCGATGCTCCATCAATCACTGACTCAAGAAATTGTGACAGGAGAGAGAGTGATGACAGTTCTGAGGGTGAAGACCAGATTCCTACAGTACTCATGCTGGACATGGATGTGTCTCTGATGTCCCCTACCTATTCCCAGTCATGTCCCCCAACCTTTTCAGTCCATCACCATCCTTGTCTGCCTTGTCTGTCCTGTATGTGTACACCCGCTACCTAATCTACCCTTCCCTCTTATTCCTAACCACATTTCCCAACATTCCTCTATCTACAAACAAAACAAAACAAAAAAAAAGTAGGCACCTAAACACCCAAAAAATATGTCCTATATAAGTGTCTGCTTGACACACTTGATTTGGTCCAATTGGCCATATATTATTCAGTTGTTATCACCTTCCCCTGATGTGATTATCCAAATTCATCAAATTATTGTTGCAAGTATACATTTATCTTGTGGAGAAGTGAATAGCTATGGTGCTGTCTCACCACCATCCTGCACATTCCTCTATTCTTCCCTCTGGGCCTTACACCCTGCGTGCCCCACATTTTTACTACTGTCCTATCAACCCTTGTACACTCTTTCAGTCTGGTCAAAAAATAGAATCACTCACAGCACACAGGGCAAGAGATGGCCTATAAAACAATCCTTAAGTTTTTGTCCTGAGCATTTGCATGACACTTGGAATCATGCATGTATGGCAAATGCCAGTAAATAGCGGTTCAAGAACTATGTCAAAAACTGAAGATTTTAGTTTCAGCCTCACTAAAATGGTTATGTTCATGCAATTGTGCTTAGTGCCACTGCTCTGTAGAAGTAAAGTCTGATAGTTGTCTAATGAGATAGTTGCTCTTATATGTTGAATAGGATGCAAGGTGTAATGTAGATCTTGGGATATTACAGCTGTCATGACTGTAATAAAGTCTGATGCCTATAGTCTCCTAGCTTCAGTCTTATGTGACTGATCTTTCAAATGTGTGATTTTTAGTGTGTGAACTATGACTTCATGTATGGTTTTCTCAGATAATGCTCAGGTCTGTTGACTGTTTTTGCAGAGTGTCAAGGGTTCAAATCCAGAAGTATATCAAACATTATTTATTGAATTTTTCAAATTAATACTATGTGTGGAACTGTTGGCCACATATATTATTACCACATGGTCATCCTTTCATTATTCATCATTGTTCCACAATCCTACCTCTCTTTCATCATTCATCAACATTCCATAATCCTACCTCAGCTTTCTCCTTATTTCTGAACACTTTATTGCACACAGAGTGACACAATTATTATAAGGAAAAAACACAGATTAACACATCACAAAGATGACCACACATTGCCCATAAACATTTTTTTTATCTGTCTTGTAGGTTCATAGGTTCATAGGTGTGTACTAGGCTAATGGCCCTGGACCCTTTAGAAGCCTAGCCCAAATAAAACATTTCTCAAGCACCGTGCTAACCAATGTTAGTTCACATTGCCCCTATCCAGTAGGGCAACTGCAATGATCCCTGGAGTGAACATTCTGTTACCTATCCACTTGTCAAGATTTCTCTTGAAGAGGGCCAGCGAGATGCTCTGCTTGACATGAATGGGAAAGTTATTCCAAAGTATAGGTAGTCTTTGAAAGCTGAATCTGTCCCTTCAGCGTGTCCTGTTAATTGTTGCAATGAGGTTGTGATCTCTGGAGTGTGTGGCGTGGGGGGATTGGGATTTCTTTAGGTGTAGCATTTCAAGTAGGGCTGGGTCAGACATGGCTTTGCAAGTCAAGCAGAGATCACCTCTAGGTAGACGATAAGAGACTGAGAACAGCTGAAGTTTCTTGCATCTGTCCATGTAGGACATGTGTTTAAGTCCTAGTATCCTTTTTTTTGAGGTACTTTTGTGGCCTCTCCAGCTGTTTTAGGTGTCTGGTTAGGTACATGCCAAATGGGGTGTTATATTTGATAACGGGTCTAATGAGGGATGAGTAGAGAGGGATGATGACCTCTTTCTTCTTGGATGCGACACCTTTGGTTATAAGATGTGCCATGTAGAAGGACTTTCTGACCACAGTGGCAATGTGGTGGTGAAGGTGAGATGGCTATTGATCTGGGTGCCCAGATCTCATATGGCCCCTTTAATGTTCAGTGGGCTCCCATCAATGTGGTAATTCATGCGAACTGAGTTTTTTCCAAAGGGGATGATAATGCATTTTTTGGCATTAAGCTTCAGGCCATGGTTTTGACACCAGTCATTGGTCTCAGGGAGGTCCTTTTGTAGGATGTTTGCATCACTTGGGGAGTTGATAATGACTCCTAGCTTGCAGTCATCCGTGGACTTGGTCAGCCAGAGTCCTTCTGTGTTGGCCTGGACTTCTGAAGAAGTAGATGCAAAACAGGAGATGGCCCAGGACCGAGCCCTGTGGGACTCCACCCATGACTGGTCCACAGTCTGACTTGGAATCTGCAACTTTCACTCTGTGGGTCCTGTCTGTGAGCCAACTTGCAACCCACCTAGTGATGTAAGGACTGATGGCTAGTTTCGTAAGTTTATCAATGATACCTGAATGGGGAATGGTATCAAAGGCTTTGGCCAGGTCAGGGTAGGCGGTATGCACTGCCTTACCCTCATCCACAGCCTTGGTTACTGCCTTGAAGAAGTCAACCAAGTTCAGCAGGGAGGATCTCCCCTTGACAAAGCCAAACTGTGTGGGGTCAAGAGATTAGAGATTGTTTATATCTTTGTTAAGCAGGTCCATGATGATGCGCTCCACAGCTTTGCATACCAGACTCGTCAGGCTAATGAGGTGATAGTTCCCAGGGTCTGTAGTTGCTCCCCCTTTATGGAGCAGGATGACTGTAGCAATGTGCCATTCATTGGGGACATAGCCTGAGGTAAGGCTGTGATTGAATAGGGCACACAGATGTGGTGCCAGCTCATTTTTAGCTCATGTAGGATGCAGCCAGGAATATTATCAGGTCCCATGGATGCTGTATTCTTGGCTTTGGACAATGCAGCTTTTACCTGTGCTGCAGAAATGGTAAGTACCAGGCTTTCTTCTGGTATTGTGATAGGGCCCTGGGGGGGGGTAAAATTGGCACTTAATCTGTCGGCCAGTATGTTGGCTATGTCTGTTGGCTCAGTATAGGAGGTGCCATTGTGCAATAACTCAGAGCAAATCTGGGAATTGCCTTTGAGGTTTTTGATATAGCTATAGGAGGCTTTGTGTTTTTTTTTTTTTTTGGTGTCAGACAAAGTTCTGCCTTTAAGGCTAGCTTTAGAGGATTTTATAAGTGATCTCAGCCTTTTGTTGAGACTGATAAGGGAGGTTTTCCAGTTTTGTGACTTCATTTTTTTATGCAACAGTTTCTTCTTCCTGTTGCAGAGTTTATTGATGGCTGGGGACCACCAGATTGGCTTTCTTTTTTTGGAGGAGAGCGTCTTAGTTCCATTTGGTATGGCAAGGTCCATGCATTTATAGTGTATTGGTGTATGATTTGGCAGTCATGCAGCTATTTTCCATTGGCATGGGTTCTAAAAAGTTAGCCACCTCTGTTTTTAGGAGCCCAAAGTTGGCTTTAGAGAAGATTTTCAGGGTAGTCACCTTAGCGGGGGGTGTAGGTGAGATGGAGATTTCCATGGTGATCAGTTTGCGGTCATATTTAACCAGGGAGGAATCGACAATAGTTATGGAGTAACGGTCTCCCATGTTGGTGATAACCAGGTCAAGGATATTGCTTCCTCTAGTGGGGGTCAGAATGAGCTGGTCCAGGGCATTGGAATTGATAAATTCCAGAAAGTGTTGGGCCTGTACATTGGTACTTGAATAGTTTTCCCAGTTGATGGAGGGGTAGTTGAAGTCACCCATTATGAGAGTATTGGGTTGGACCTTGATAGATTCCAGGGTGCTTAAGAAGTTGAAGTGAGAGTCTAGGGACATGTTTGGGGTTCTGTAGCAGGCTATGACTTGTATCGCTGTCTTACCCAGTGTTAGTTGTACCTGAAGTATCTCGGATGCATTATGCTGAGCTACCAATCTGAAGGTTTGCATATCCTTTAAGAATATGGAGACACCACCACCTTAGGAGCTTCTGGATGTATTCTGTCCATGTCTTGCTGTCTCCCTCTCACCACCCTCCCTTCTGTGTCATCAGTCTTTGTCCTCAGAATTAGCCCAATGCCCAGCACTGGGCACCAGTGGTAACTGACAGTAAATGACAGTTCACATCTAATGGCAAAATCCGGTGAGCTTTTCCATTTGGCTGTATTAGTCTGATGCACCTCATGTTACTTTGCTTAGCCTCAATGCACTATGGAAAGACAGAGTGACAGCAATATATAGCACTATATGGAGATGGCTATTACCGCATGTTGAGTAGGCTGTAGGATTAAATGTACACCATATGGGATGCTTCAGTTGTTAGTATTGTTTTGAAATATGCTGTGCTTATGGTCCCCTCTTCCATAGTGTTTTATGCTGTGCTTATACTCCCTTCCTTCATAGGTTCAAAGGTTCAAAGGTTCAAAGGTTCATAGGTTGATACTAGGCTATCGGCCCTAGGGCCTATGTAAGCCTAGCCATAACAATTCCCTGGTTATTTCTTCCCACACTATTTACTATGTTAGTGATATTACTGTTGCATCACATATGTTGTTATATCTAAATATACACATATAGGTTCAGCGTTTTCATTCTCCCTTCACATGTGTGTGTTTCAGCATATGACATATGCCTTTCTTTGTGGCATTATCAGCTAATGATCATATTTGTAGACTGATTATGCAGACTGGCAGGTGTTTGAATCCAGGATTGGGTGTAATATTATTGAAATTATTATGTCATTATATTTTACCTTGTTAAATTATGGATAATCCACCAGCTGTACCCTGTACCCTAGGTAGGTGGTTTGATTCCTACAGTAAGTAACTAGTGTGTGTGTGTGTGTGTGTGTGTGTGTGTGTGTGTGTGTGTGTGTGTGTGTGTGTGTGTGTGTTTGTGTGTGTATGTGTGTGCATACGTGTTTGTGTGTGTGTGTGTCACAAGTGCTAGGTAGAAGTGGCTTCACCCACATATCACGTGTGCACTTCTACTCAGGAATAACATTTGTACTAAGAGACGTCTCTCCCATCAATTTCTTCCCATTTCAACACAAACAATTGCTCTGCAACACAATGATGATGTAATCCATTTTAAATGTTCACTGTCGCATTTTCAAGCAGACTGCTGTGATGTGTGCAGTTGATACAATATACTCTTTGTGCACTCCAGAGACTGACTATCATGAGTATGTGAGTCTCTCTAGAGGTAAGAATGGTGTTATCCATGGATCTTATCTGTAGCTTTACAGTGTGAGCGAGGTCTCCCACTACTTTCAGCCCCTTTTAGCACACACATCTCCTTTGTCAAAAAATGCTGATGCCATTCTTTCAAATGTGCTCTGTCTCAAACTTGTAATCAAACTTCTCACATGGCACTTGCTATCCCTGCAATGTCCTCTAGCTTGTAATATTAGATAGCTAGGTGGTTCAAATCACTACATTAATCCATGGACGGTATTACTGTGGGTGAATCTACATGGACAAAGGTATGCTGTTACCAACAGATCTGATGTATAGTCAGAGAGGGCTCTTTCACTAATTTCTATCTCTTTTTGCCCAGGCAAGTGCTTTGGTAAACACTGATGATGTCATCTGTTGAAATGTGCTTTATCTCACCCTGGTATCAAGATGTGTCCTATGGCCACAGAAAGTTATACACTGTTCTTTAGCTTGTTGGCTTAAGTAGACAGGAGTTTGGATCTGGCATTCTCTAAATATTGTGAGATGATGACTGGATTATCTAGCACATGAAGTTGCGTATACAATGCAAGATACTGAAACACAGAAATAAATCTCAGTACTCTTTCAACCAATTTGCCTTGTAACACAATAATGATATCATGCCTTCATATATGATGTGTCTCAGAGCTCTTGTACAACTTAATCTGTGGTGCATGAGGCCAATAATATATCCTCTAGCTTATCTGTCTTAGATAGGTAGATGTTTAAACCCAGCAGTGACTGATTTGTATGTGTGTATGACTCTAGTGTTAGGAATGAATAATGTCCACCACAGTTCTGATATATAGAATTATATCAGGAGAGGGCTCCCTCGTTAGTTGCAGTTCCTTTTCGTCCAAGCAATGACTTCACATAACAATGATGACATCATGCTTTCATACAAGTTCTGTTTCACAACTATGATAAAATGGCACTTGTGGCATGTGCAGCTGATGCACAGTTTTTTAAATTGTGGACTTTCATAGTGAGCTGATCAAATCCAGAAAAGGACAACATAATGTGTGTGCAGTGGCATGAAGCAGTGCCACATCCAACACTGCAGCAAAATATTTCTATTTGTTATAGGCCTTTCATTGCATTGATGATTTCATGCCATTAAAACAGATATTCTGTGGCCCGCACTGTGAGATTTCAACAGTGGCAGATGTAGTTAATACTGACTTCTATAGCATGTGTAGTGAGGTAGGCATTCATCCAAATGTAATGATGTGTATGTGAAAAACAATATTGACAGACAACAATGGCTTATCCAACAAACAATGATAAGGTTAACTCACACTTGGCTAACTCTTTTTGATCCCTCAGAAGAATTTTAGTGGAGACATGACCATCAAAAACCTTTCTTAGTTCATACCTTGAAGTCTTTCCTTTCTGACTCTTGAACTTTACAATTCCTTGTGGCAAAAGGTTAAATCAGCAGCCTTCTAGTAAAGGTAGCAGGCCTCAGGTAAATGCTGCTACCAAAAACTAAAAATAATGTTAAATACTGTGACTCATCTCAAGCAGTCAGAGTAAACCGAACAAGTTTTTTTTTACTGCATCAAGGACCCTATAACTCATGACCTTTAACCAAGTAGAGAAAGCTTTAAGATTTTACTTAGTTTAATATACTCTCAAGACAAAGTTATACTTCTTTTAAATATTCCCCAGTTGTATTCCTAATATCACAATTAGATATAATAATCTTAGCATTATTTAAATCCATGAGGTAGTTTTTTCTTTTTTTCTGTCCTCTACCTGAATTTCTCACCCATTCATCTTTGCTAAGCTCAGGCTCATTCCGCTCTTCTACCCTTACACCAATATCATCCAGTTCATCATCTAACCCCACTCCTTACTCTCACCATTCCATTCATCCTGCAAACCCAGTACCTCCTTCTTCCCTGTTGTAATATAACAATCCTAAATGTTGTCCTATTATTTCTCCTAAATGCACAGACATACACACACACACACACACACACACACACACACACACACACACACACACACACACACACACACACACACACACACACACACACACACACACACACACACTTATCCTCCCCTCAGTACCCACCCGAAAGTATTCAGCTACCTTAATTTACCACAATAAACCACCAAACTACTTTCAAACATAGAAACCGCCACCCTTTTCACCCTACATCCACCTGTTTAAAAACAAACATGTCTGCCCCAGTCCCAATTCTAATCACAAGGCAGTTAACCCAAATATGATACCTATTTGAAACAATGAGTCCAGAAACCCAGAGACTGAATGGCCAAAAGACTGGACTTGTATATACTAAGTCTGAGATGTCATTTCTCAGAATATTCCCTTTTCTCCAAGGTATGGTGATCTCAGAGTTGGTATACATAAGTTCAGGCAGGTGTGAGGTAGTTTTAAGGAGAAGAGTGATGTTTGAGATTTGCTCTTCTGCGTTTTCTGACTTTTTTTCAACTGTTCAGCAGACTGTATTTTGAGTGCTGACATTTGTACAGGGAGCCTCTAAATAAAACTGGCTACATACACAAAACATCACCTATTAAAATGTCAGCTCTCAGGTGACGTCCATCCCAACTCAGGACTCTTTCACAAGTTTTCTCCCTTTCACAGTCTCTCCCTCACTGATCATATTCAAAAGAACTTCTCATCTTTAATACCAACCTCAGAAGTACCTGTAGTAAACTATCAGTGGTGCAGACGTGGATATCTGAGGACCTAAAGAAACATGGCAAAAGGAAGGAATTCATGATGAGAAAGTGGTTCCCAAAGGCTATAACTTACCTAGACTAGATAGAAAAAAGAAAAAAAAAACAGGTGAGGTTGCCGTCATATATGAGCAAACTCTCAACTTCTCACTTCATACAACTAACCCCCCCCCCCACAGACACACACTATAGGAGCAGCTAAAATCCTGATGGCTACTCTGAAAATAAACAACAATAAAAAGCATAACTATTGTAGAATTATATATCCCCTGGAAATAACATTGACACAACTGAGGGACTTATCTCCTGGGTTTACTCTACCTGTCAATAAACCATCATAATGGGAGATTTTATTATTGATTAGCTAACAGTAAAAGATATATCCTCCAACAAAAACATTAATCAAAAATGGATTTGCACAAATTATAGATGCCTCAAGAAGATACAACAAAAACATTAACATATAAAGCACACATTTTCCAGAGAAATTGCTTCCACTGGCTCTCTACCAGAAAATCTAAGTGACCACCTACTCACCTTTATTGTAAGTGCTTCTCCACCCTCCCCAAAAACACACTACATCAGTCAATCTCACAACACAACTAACTTTGATAAAGATACCTTTACCATTACCTTAAAATCAAGCAATTGGCAAGTACTAAACCAACCTCCACTAGATGAAGTTATATATTTTTTCAATAGCACTTTCCTAGATATATGCCCTGGTTAGAAATGAAAGAGTTAAATTTAACCCAGCTCCTTAGTTAACAAAACAAGCAAAGCTACTAATGGCAAATAGAGACAAAGCCTGGAGTCAATGGAAACAAAACAAAAATTAATCTAATCACCAGATTTCCAGACAAGTTAGAAATCAGGCCAAAAATAAGATCAACTCAGAAAAAAGATCTTAACTACACCAGTCAACAAAAATGTAGGTCATACTAACCCTAACATGTTCTGGTGATTAGAAACAAAGTAATTTACCCTGGACATACAACCCAATCAACTCCTACAACAACCAACTTCACAAAAAGTATAGTTAGCCAATTCAATACTTTCTTCATTTAAACAGTTTCCTCACTCTTAAAAGGCACAGCCTCTATACTTACACAAGAGTCTGTTCAACATCGAAATATAATACCTCTCAAGCCTATACAAATGTCCTTCATCAAAAAGCTTCACCTAAAATGTAAAACAACCAGTCTTGCTCCAGACTTCCTCCTGAATATATTAGACTACCAGCAGATACCGTAGCCTACCCAGTAAGCATTCTAATTAACAGCTCCATCACAAGAGCTATGCCCCTCTGCTCTGAAAAAAAATCCTTCATTTTGCCACTTCACAAAAGTGGACACTCTACATACTTCACCAGCTATAGGCCTATTGGTATCCTCTGCCCCCTAGTTAAAATCCTAGGAAAATCCATCCATCACCAACTGCTAAATCTATACTGGAAAATAATTTACTCTGTCCTACCCAACAAGGCTTCCACCTACATCACAGTACCAACACTGCACTTCTCAGTTTCTGCACTCACATTAACTAACACCATAATGGCAACAAACTAGTATCAGCAATATTCCTTGACCTTTCCAAAACATTTGATATAGTGTACCATTCTAAACTTCTTGACAGACTCTTGTCCCTTGGATTAGATAGTCCATCCCTGTCATGATCCTCCAGTTACGTATCTGACATACACCAGGCAGTCAAATGAACCACTGACATCTCTTCCTTCCTTCTTATATCTGTAGGACTTCCATAAGGCTCCACCCTAGGAACATTCTTATTTACCATTTCATTAATGGCCTACACAAAGCAATCCAAAATGCCTCTAGTGTACAGTATACAAATGATTCAGCACTCATCTTTTCAGCTAAAACTATTGAGAAATTGCAGCAACTAATACAGGGATCCCTCTTCTCTGTAGAGGCTTAGATCTGTAGCTCACAACTTCTATTACCCCCCTCCCCCCATTAAAAACAAATAAACCTCTCCTCTTTACTCCTAAAACATTCTAGGAGAACAAAGCCAACTTCACCATAATCTGCACCACAATATAAACTGTTTCACACTACAAGCTGTTGTTAGGAGTAGTAACTGATGAAAATATGAAGTTTGATCTACATATAAAATAAGCAGTCAGAAAACTCATCAAACTCTTAGTATCCTCTACAGAATTAGCTCATTTTTAACCAAAGAAGTAAAAGTATGAAAAGCCACATATCTACTTCCAACCCTTTTGTACAGGCCCCCATACTTATCAATCTATAACCCACCAAAATGAACCCAATAGAACAGTGCTATAACAAAATAACATTTGCAGCAAGCTTACCATACATGTCATGCCATCATTTAGCCCTGAAAGAGCTCCTCTAGTTAGAACTCGCTCACTTTTTGTCTTACTCTCAGCTGAATATGACACATACTCTCATCCGCAACCTTGAAAAACATCCAGGCTTGGCCAATATTCTTATTCAGTATATTCCAAGTAAAACCCCATGATCAAATAATAAAGGCTTACTAAGTGTGACCAAATCAAGTAATTCAGCAGGAGACTGTTCTCATGTCATGTCTCAAAAATGTGGAATGCCATTCCATGACTTCAAGAGTAGACTCTTCACACAGATCCTTTAAAGATGTTCTAAAATGAAACTCATCGATAATTGGACTTGCTACACCCCTGGCTAAAAGAAGTATTTCTTTTCACTTAGTTCTATAATAACTCATCCACCCTTTCTTTTAAATCCAATCAATATACTATGTTTTCTCTCTCATTACTTCTTCATCTAGTCTGCCTATTTTATTGCCATGCTCCTAAATGCCTTATCTTGAATGTGATCTATAATGTGCCTCAATTCATTATGTAAGGTGTATTCATATTGTTATTCTTAATTTTTCCTACTATATATGCTATACTATAATTTCTGCTGTACAACTGTTTGAATATTGTATTGTTAAATCTTATTCATTGTTTGTGTAAATTCATGCGGAACTTTCCTCCTTGGTCCTACACTGAAAAGGGGTTCTGCCTGATCAGATCATCCTGGAAAATAGATATTAATAAATAAAAATCAGTAACTACACAGCTTTGTAGAGTGCAAAGCATGATAGGCATGGTTCTGAAGTTGGTATTGTATGTTTGCCAAACAATTATGACAGAAAGGAGAGGCTTAACCAAAGAATCAAGATCTGGCATAGTAACAGGGCCACCTTTTCTGAGGGGTCAAACTCTATAAACATTCCAATGATATTAATGTAATTCCTCCAAGTGTGTTCTTCATGACACATCGGATATGCTTCTTTCTGTGGCATCAGTGGTTGATACACATCTCCCTGAGATCTAACCTCAAGCATGTGTTTGAGTCTGGCAAGATGTAACTTCTGAATATGTCAGACAGTGCTTTCATGTCTTATTTTGTTCTCCCAAAATAATGCATTCCATGACTTAATGCAAACATTTATGTATATCTTTTATTATTTTGTTTGCAATATAAGGGCTTAAAGGCAATACTGGAGTAATGATCAGTTCTTGATATATATCCTGCTGCAAACATGTCACAAGTGGACCCATGTTATACTTTCTTGTGGTTTTGTGGGAGGTAGTTGATATAATTGCAGTCATTGCTGTACTTAATTATGAACATGCCCAACATAATGATGTGCGAGTTGTGTGAAGTTGTATATTAACTGACCATTAAGTAATGTTAGGAGATAGTTCTTGGCATTTGTTCTTCTTTGTCAAAACTTAATAGAATTAACCCCTGAAAGGATGGCTTTGCCAATGTCCACACAATGGATTTCACATGTACAGTTGTATGTGAAATATAAATTTTCAACCATTTAGTTAATAATACACATTAATGTTTTACCTCTTTGTGATTTATGTTAGTGTCATACATGTATTACTAATGTGTTCAACAAGGTTCTGTAGCAATTACAACAGGAAAGATACACATACTATAATATGATTGATTACTAACACAAATGCATTTTAGTCATGTAATTATAACATGACTGTGATAAATTTCCCTTGTAGCTGATGATACAATACTGATGGCATGTTTTTTTTTTTGAAGGGGGCTAAGTTTTCTATGGCCTACCTTGCTATCTGTGACCTTTCTATCATATATACATGCATACATATGTACATACATACATCATATGCATAGGGATATACTGACATTCTAACACATGGCCCAGTTGTCAAGAGAGTAACTAAATATGAGTTTTGCTTTGATATATCTGCATGATAGTATACATCACATGACCATGCCCTTCATTTTACAGATATGTGCATCTCACATATGTTATAGACAGACAACTGTAAATATGGACAGCAGTACAATATTCTGTTGATATGCTGGTCAAAGTAACAGTTGCACATATGTGTCCAGTCCTTTTGGATTGCAGTACACATGGAAATACACAGCATGTATGAATGTTAACCCTTTCTACCATTTACAACATGCAGGGTACTGCCACAAATGATTGTCTCCAGAATGAATACAATTATTGGAATGATTTTACAGGTGTGAGTGATTCTTCTCTGTATGTCCCCATGTGTACCCATGTGTACATTCTTCTCTGTATGTGCCCATGTGTACCCATGTGTACATTCTTCTTTGTATGTGCCCATGTGTACCCATGTGTACATTCTTCTCTGTATGTGCCCATGTGTACCCATGTGTACATTATTCTCTGTATGTCCCCATGTGTACCCATGTGTACATTCTTCTCTGTATGTCCCCATGTGTACCCATGTGTACATTGCCATTACAACTTCATTGTTATTTTCTTCATAAATATAAGGCAACGAAAGGGTTACAATTCTTGAACCTTTAAGTATGCTCCAATGAAAATTGTGTGTATGAAAATGATTTCCTTTGATTACTCCCAAAATGATAAACTGCGGTGGTGGTGCTGCAGTAGCGTTGTCGCCTCACAGTTAGGCGTTGCCCGTTCAATTCTCAGTTAGAGCGTCTTCTGTGTGGCGACATGAATGGGCATTCCTTCATTGAAGGTTGTGCGTTAGGCCCGGCACGCCAGCACGTAAAAACTCTACTGCCAATCATTAGCAGGCCGGAGTTCCACTGTGGCGAACTCTAACTGGGAAAAGCTGAAAGACACAAACTCCCAAAATGTACATGGCAATGGCAGTGTAATTCCATACATCTGTATCATGTGAGCACATTTTTGAGCATCCATTAGAAAATGTACAGTGCAAACAGTAAAGAATTTTTTTATAACTGTCTGAAATGGACTATTATACAGAACATGATTTCCTTAGAACAAATGTGCCTTTAATATAGCCTTTTTATGATTACAGGTGGCAAGAACTGAAAATAAAATTCTCTTTCTAAAGTACATAGGGCAGCAGTTTGATATCGGAGTACATTCTTTTAAATGATAGGTGGGGGGGTGGAGGTAACAACATAAGGTTTGGTACAACATATACATTTCATGATATACACCTAATGTGTACCACCTGCAGAATATGCAGTACACCCTAATGTAGCCACTTTACACCCTAATGTATCCACTTTATTTGCCAACTGTTATCTCTCCTCTCCACTTTAACATCATTTTACATTTATCACATTTATTCCCTTTGCTACACTGTAACTGTGTCCCTCTCACTTCCTTTTGTCAACATTTTATTTTTGTTATGCAGATGTGTTGCTGAGTGGACAGGATTACTTCTCTAGTTATCAATGATTTTAATTAATGATGCTTCTGCAGTAATCTATTTATACATATGTGATGTACCTTCTTTGGGCCAGTCATCAAGGAGCCTCAATCCTCACCGTTGACACTGCTGAGGAATGTTCACTGACAGCAAAATAGACTCACACAGTTTGCAGCTCTCTGCACCAAGTAGAATTTCCCTTAAGAGAACACAGGGACTGCACACTCCAGTCCTGGAACTGGATTTTCTCTCCAGCTGGGAGTTCCAAGCCAAGTCCACCACCATGTCTTTGAAATCAGTGCTCCTAGTGTCACTGTTCAAAGTAGCTGTCACAGACACTCTCTTTGAGATTTGATCTTCACATACACACACACACACACACACACACACACACACACACACACACACACACACACGCAAGCATACACACACAAACACACCTGTGAAAGGCTGGCACAGCTGACCCACTCTGCCACCTCCACGTAGACTATAAGGTAGAGTCACTGCCACCAGAACACCTGAAACCAGCTACTCTAAGGCTCTTACAAAGGTATCCAATTACACTTAGCAAAATTAATTAAGGCTCTTACAGGGTTATCCAATTAAACTTAGTAAAATTAATACTTATACAAATGGTAGCGTTAAACAAGCAGCAAGACTTTCAGGAATGTAGAGCCACAGTGCCACTAAATAAATGCAAATACTCTCAAATGATAAATATTTTCAAAAAGACTGGCCACAATGAAGGGTTTAGATATATTTAATAATAAAGAAAGAAAAACATGAAAATACTGTATATCTATTTATATTAAACACCAGAGTTTCAATCACAGGAAATATAAAAAACACAGCTGGAAAGACTCATATACAAAAAAAATACATTTAGCTAATCTCATATTTTTCTAACTGACTGAAAAATTACTGTTCCCTAGTTACTTACTTACTAAAGCAAGGCAAGATGAAAGTTGATGGGTATCTCTTCTCAGGTCCAAAAACAGAGTGCATTTATCACATCTCCCACTAGTATTCAAATACAATTTTAGGGCTGGCTAACAAATGACATCACATCTGGTCACCTGATTTGGTGTTTCAGCATTACCCCCTCACTAGAAAGTAAGCCAGGATTTGGCACTGAAGTGTCACAATGCACACATAGAACTTTAGCTAAGTTTTTTACAGCATCTGAAAACTGTAAAACAATTCCAATGCTTCCACCCTTCTTGCAAAAACTAACAAGCTTTTCTCTGGCTGCATTCAGACATGTAAGATATAATCTTTATGGCCTAAACCAAGTCATTTAATTTCAGGCTATTTTTCTTATGGTTAGCTGGGCTGAGCTTAACCCCTTCCCTTTTATTATACTCTGTTAAAATATATAAATTTCATGAGTTACAACAATACAGTCTGACATACATGTATATTTCTTTTCTGTCCAGCAGGACCAGCTGTTGATACATTTAGCAGAAACATCCATAGATATCAGTTTGATATTCAAATGACATATACTTCTTTACAAAACTCCAGCTAGCTGTGCTGGCATATGTTACGCACGCACTGCCCAACTTTCCCTGGCACAGCTCACACTACCTCACATCATTACATCCCTCACCCCTTTGAAGACGCAACCCAGTTTTTTCCAGTGGCCCTGGAGTAATGTTGCTTGAGAAAAATTAGACTGTCTGGGAACACAGTAACCCATATCCTGTCTTGACAGCCCAACTGCCTTGGCATTGCTGACCTCACTATGGTGCTGCACTGTCATGTCATATGCCTGCAACCCTAGGCATTTTGCTGGCTGGCTCGATATAGCCATGTTAAGGCATTGTGGCCTGTAACCACAGTGAATTTTCTTCCATACAGATAGGGATGAAGTTTTTGCAGTGCCCACACTATGGCTAGACATTCTTTTTCAACAGCTGCATAACATTGCTCCCTGGGTTGGACACTAAGGCTGACATATACAACAGGGTGCTCTTCTCCCTCTGAGGAAACCAGGCTACATAGAGCCCCCACCCCATGGTTTGAAGCATCCAGCTGCACACCAAATTCTTGCTATAATCTAGACTGGCTAATACAGGGGCTTCTCCCAAAGCCCCTTTAAGCTTTTAAAATACCTGCTCACAGGCTGGGATCCACACAACCTTATCTGGCCTGTTTTTCTTCATCAGGTCTGTGAGGGGCATAGCTATTGTACTATAACTGGGAACAAACTTTACTTAGTACCCAAGAATATCCTCACCCTCTTTTTATTTATTTTTATTTAACATTTGTTCACCAGGAAAGTCCGGCTGGGTATGGGCCAATTTTCAGTGGAGGCCCGGGGAGAAAAGTTCCGCAGTACACATTAAACAGAATTTAAAAAAAAAATCGAACAATGATTACAGATATTAAGACAATAGCAAAGTAGTACAATTTGTGAATACAATAAAAGAAAATGAGAAAAATATAAGGCAAACAACAAAGTTGACCATACATTATATACCAGATAGAAGAGAGTTCCTAATATGTATGTTACATAATGATGCATGAAAAATACATAACAGAATAAGTAATAGGTCATAAAAGCCATATAATATTTCTGGCAGGAGAAGAGGTAGTATGTTTCAGTCATAAATTCTGGGATAGATAAAGGTTAGTATAAGAATAAAAAGAAAGGACATTGGAATGTTAAGGAATTAAAGAGAGGCGAGGCTAGAAAGTAGGTAATGCAGGTAGGGAAGTAGGGTTTTGGTAACAGGGACATTCCATTCCTGAACAGTTGCCACATTGGCAGGTTCTGGCCTGATCTTACCACTCCCCACTCTATGTCCCAGGTGTGACATCCCAACACTGGCCCAGTAATCAAGGAGCCTCAATCCTCACCACTGGCAACAGTGGGGGCCGTACACACTGGGAGGATGACAAGTACATACACAGTAAAGTGCAATTTCCATTAAGAGCACATAGAGATCACAGTCAGTCTGGGGCTGGTTTCTCCCTTTTTCTCCAGATCCCCAATATGATTCCCCACTGGCACAGCTATAGAGTTGAGATCTCAGCTAAATGCCCAAGCTAAGACCTCCAACACCCTCTCTGTTTAATAAGTGCTTAGTGTCCCTGCCAAGTAGCTGACACATGCACACTTTGAGATTTGATTTATACACACACACACACACACACACACACACACACAAACACACACACACGCACACACACACACACACACACACACACACACACACACACACACACACACACACACACATATCTGGGAATGGCTGGCACAGGTTTACTAACCATGCCTCCTTCTACCCAGAATATAAGGTAGTTTTCAGTGCCACCAGCTGTTACTTATCAGCTACTTTGAGGCCCTTAGCAAAGGGTGTCCAATCTTACTGTGTAACGTTACTATTAATCCAAATGGTAGTTTGACCAAGAGCAAAGCTACCAGGAGTGGCCTACACAGTGTCACACAAATAGATATGCAAGTGCTCTAGAGCTTACATATGTCTCACAAATAGCAGCCACAAACATAAATTTAAATATATTTAATAATAAATAATAAAAGAACAAGACAATATTCATTAAGTAATCAGTTACATCAGAGTTCAAAATCATAGGAAATATTTAAAACAAAATTATAGGGCAGTCTCAAATAAATAAAGAAAACATCTAAGCTGTACTTTACTACATTCCTTTCTGAATCTAAAAGAGTTACTATGCCTAAAAACTTACAGAACAACAAGCAGGCAGAAGTGGTGAGTGGATGCTCTTGTTAGGTCAAAGACAAAATAGTAAATGCCCCCCCCCCTCTCGGATAGTTCTTAAATTAATATCTCAAATATTGCTGCTGGGATACTTTCAGGATGACATCACTTTTGTCAAGCAACTATCCCAGGTGAAAAACCCCAATACTAGAAATTGCTAGCATTTTAGCATCTTCCTGTGAAAAAATACATACTTCTCAGATCTTTGCAACTGTTGGAAGACATTAAACAATAAAACACTTATAAAACAATGCAGAAGGCACCCTAGTTCTAGACATCTTATTGCTGTATTGAAACTAAGTTTTATAGCGCAATCATAAAACAATTTAATTTCAACCATTTTCTTGAAATTTTGCATGTCCTCCATGTTCTAGTTCCCACTGTTAAAACATACACATTTATACCTGTACAATAGTTTATATGCATTTTTGTTCTAATCCAGCAAGGTACGCTATAGTCACACATCTAGGCTCAGTACTGTACAAACCCTGTTCAACACACACTTCTGTACCAGCACTTTAATATACATGTAACGTACCATTCTAATACATTTGTAAGACAAGCTTATGAATCATGTTGATATTCATAAATGACATATGATTATTTTGAAAATTCCAGATAGCTGTGCTGGCAGTATCTCCTTCTGTCACACTTCTATTTAAATCATATTAATATTCACAAATGACATATAATTATTTACAAAATTCGAACTAGCTGGGCTGGCAGTGTTTCCCTTTGTCACACCAGTAGGAGACCTCTGCCATATCCACCTGACACTTACTGGGCTTAATGGTCAGCCCTACCCTTTGCAGTCTACCCAGCACCTCCCTGCCATGCTGTAGGTGCTCTTGCCAGGATTGGTTGTAGACTGCAATATCATACAGGTAAGCAAGGGCATAATCTCCTGTTCCTGTTAGGATATGATCTACCAGCCTCTGGAAGGTTGCTTGGATATTTTTCATCTGAAAGGGCATCTTTGTGAACTCATGTAATATGAAAGGAATCACAAAGGCTGACATCTCTCTAACAGTGGGAGTGAGGGGCACTTCCCAGTAGCCTTTGGTCAGATCAGTAGTGGTCAGATACTTATCCCCTCCCAGCTACTCTACAGCTTCATCTGTCTGAGGCACAGGATAAGCATCTGACACTGTGTGACTGTTTAATTTTCTGTAGTCCACACAGAACCTAGTGCTGCCATCCTTCTTTGGAAACAGCACCACTGTGGAGGCCCAGTGAGTGCTTGACTCTTGGATTACTCCCAATTCCAACATTTCCTGTATCTCCTCCTTCAGAGTCTGTCTGACTCTCTCATATGCCCTATAAGGGGCCTGCTTGTTATGTCTTTGGGGTCCTGCAGCCATATAGTGCTGCACCAGGTGGGTGCACCAAGGTTTTCCAGTCAACATGGTGCCAAGCACCTGTAACACTGCTCGGATTTCTTGAACCTGGGTAGGGGATAGCTGCTGGGACAATGCTACCCCTTCCACTGAAGTGTCAGTCCAAGCCTCACAGAGGAGATCAGTCACCAGATCCCCCTCAGACTCCACCTGCCACCCACTGCAAATACTTAGCACAAGGTCCTCCCTATCATTGTAAGGCTTCATCATGTTAACATTGGACAGTTTGTGCCCATGCCTCCTGCCTAGCAGTTTTACCATGTAGTTAACATCACTGACCTTCCTTATCATTTTGAGGATCCTTCTCAAACTGCCTGCAGCTTATCGTGTCTGACAGGAATGAGCACCATAACCTGGTATCCCACAGCATACTCTTGGTCTCAAGCATTCTTGTCATACCAGACCTTTTTCTGCTGTTGGGCACCTGCCAGGTTCTCCTGGGCCAAGACCATGAGCTCCTTAAATCTTGACCTGAGGTGCAGGACATATGCCACAACAGAATCCTTGTTGGATTCACATTCACCCTCCCACTCATCACAAATCATATTCAAGGGCCCCCTCATGCTATGCCCATAGAGCAACTGAAAGGGTGAAAAAAACTGTGGATTCCTGGGGTACCTCTCTGTATACAAACAGCAGATGGGGCAAATATTTTTCCTTACCTCTCTTAAATTGGTCTGCAAATACCATTAGCATGGTCTTCAGTGTAGAGTTTAACCTCTTCACAAGACCATTAGCCTGAGGGTCACATGAGTTTCTCTTTAGGTGCTTTACCCCACAGTGCTCCCGCAGACTAGCCAGCCAGTATGACATGAAACTGGCAATTTGTCAGTCAGCATTTCTCTCAGGAAACCCACCCTGCTGAAAATATATAACAAAGCATTTTCCATCTTCTCTGCCTTGATGGAGGTCTGTGTCACTGCCTCAGTGTATCTAGTAGCATAATCTACTACCACAAAGACATATTCCTTCCCTGTGGAACTTGGGGTACTCAGAGGCCCCACAATATTCATAGCTACCCCCTGAAATGGCTCCTCAATCACAGTCAATGGCATAAAAGGATCTTTGACCTTGTCTCCTGCCTTGCCTACTAGTTGGCACTGCTCACAGGTTCTGCAATACCTTGTTACATTACTTGCAATCTCAGGTCAATCGAAATTCTGTATAATACGTCTCTTGGTATTATTTATGCACATATGACCTGCAAAAGGAATGTCATGGGCTATGGCTAGAAGTGCCAGAAGGTAGGCTGTAGACACTACCAACTGCTGTATTACCTCACCCTCTAGCTCTCCATCAGGGGTACCTCTCTATACAGTAACCCCTTGTTTCAGTATACAGACTCCCCTTTTTCTTAACAATATGTGCCTCCTTAGCTACCTCCCTCAAGGCTTGTAATGTAGGGCACTTAATGGGCTTAATGGTCCATCCTACCCTTTGCAGTCTGCCCAGCACCTCCCTGACATGCTGTAGGTCCTCTTGCCAGATTGGCTGTAGACTGCAATATCATCCAGCTAAGCAAGGGCATAATCTCCTGTTCCTGCTAGGATATGATCTACCAGCCTCTGGAAGGTTGCTTGGATATTTTTCATCTGAAAGGGCATCTTTGTGAACTCGTATAATCTGAAAGGAGTCACATAGGCTGACATCTCTCTAACAGTGGGAGTGAGGGGCAAATGCCAGTAGCCCTTGGTCGGATTAGTAGTGGTCAGATAATTATCTCCACCCAGCTGCTCTAGGGCTTCATCTGTCCGAGGCATGGGATAAGCATATGACACTGTGTGACTGTTTAATTTTCTGGAGTCCACACAGAACCTAGTGCTGCCATCCTTCTTTGGAACCAGCACCACTGTAGAGGCCTCCTGCATTACTCCCAGTTCCAACATTTCCTGTATCTCCTTCTTCAGAGTCTGTCTGACTCACTCATATGCCCTAAAAGGGGCCTGCTTGTTAGGTCTTTGGGGTCTTGCAGCCACATGGTGCTGCACCAGGTGGGTGCACCCAGGTTTTCCAGTCAGCATGTTGCCAAGCACCTGTAACACTGCTCGGATTTCTTGAAACTGGGTATGGGATAGCTGCTGGGACATTGCTACCCCTTCCACTGAAGTGTCAGTCCAAGCCTCAATGAGGAGATCAGTCACCAGATCCCCCACGGACTCCACCTGCCACCCACTTCAAATACTTAGCACAAGGTCTTCCCTATCATTGCGAGGTTTCATCATGTTAACATGGGACAGGTTGTGCCCATGCCTCCTGCATAGCAGTGTTACCATGTAGTTAACATCACTGACCATACTTATTATTTTGAGGATTCTTCCCAAGCTGCCTGCAGCTTACTGTGTCTGACAGAATGAGCATCATAACCTGGTATCCCACAGAATACTCATGGGCTCAAGCATTCCTGTTATAGTAAACCTTTGTCTGCTGTTGGTCTCCTTCCAGGTTCTCCTGAGCCAAGACCATGAGCACCTTAAATCTTGTCCTGAGGTGTAGGACATATGCCACAACAGACTCCTCGTGGGATTCACATTCACCCTTCCACTCATCATGAATCAGATCTAAGGGCCCCCTCACCTGATGCCAATAGAGCAACTGAAAGGGTGAAAAAACCTGTGGATTCCTGGGGTACCTCTCTGTATGTAAACAGCAGATGGGGCAAATACTTGTCCTTCCCTCTCTTAAATTGGTCTGCAAATACCATTAGCATGGTCTTCAGTGTAGAGTTTAACCTCTTCACAAGACCATTAGCCAGAGGGTGGTAGGAGTTACACTTTGGATGTTTCACCCCACAGTGCTCCCACAGACTAGCCAACCAGCATAACATAAAACTGGCACTTCTATCAGTCAGCATTTCTCTCAGGAATCCTACCCTGCTGAAAATATATAACCAAGCATTTTCCATCCTCTCTGCCTTAATGGAGGACAGAGCCGCTGCCTCAGGGTATCTAGTAGCATAATCTACTACCACAAAGACATATTTCTTCCCTGTGGAACTTGGGGTACTCAGAGGCACCACAATATCCATAGTTACCCTCTGAAATGGCTCCTCAATCACAGGCAATGGCATCAAAGGATCTTTGACCTTGTCTCCTGCCATGCCTACTAGTTGACATTGCTCACAAATTCTGCAGTACCTTTTTTCATCCCTTGCAATCTCAGGCCAATAAAAGGTCTGTACAATATGTCTCATGGTATGCTTTTTGCACATACGATCTGCAAAAGGAATGTCATGGGCTATGACTAGAAGTGCTAGAAGGTAGGCTGTGGGCACTATTAATTGCTGTATTACCTCACCGTCTAGCCCTTCCTCAGGGGTCCCTCTCTATATAGTAACCCTTTGTTTCAGTATACAGACTCTTCTTTTCCTTGAAAATCAGGTGCCACCTTAGCTACCTCCCTCAAGGCTTGTAATGTAGGGTCCGAGAACTAAGCCTATCTAACTCCTCATTTGTAATCATTATCAGCTCCCCTTCCACAGAAAGTTTGGTATCTTCTGACAGAAGTGCCTCACTGTCAGCCTGGGTATTACCACTCACCTCTGCCCTTGCAGTCACCCTATACAAGGAAACATCTGTACCTATCTGCAGCTGTGTCTCACCTTTAGGCTCACTGCTACAGGGTAGCTCCCTCCTTAAAATAACTGCATCACAAACCCAGGCTTCAGATGTGGGGTCTGTCTACTCTGTCTGCATCTCCCCTGGGTTACCAGACCCACATGCTTGTCTCCAATCCTGACTGCATGTAACTGCATGCACACAAAGTACTGCATTATCAAAATCATTCTCTATGAAGACATCTGCAGAGATATCCTCAAACAGATCTACCTGCTTACTTCCTTTTCCACTCTCCCAGTCAAGGTGAAACGTGACAAAATGTATTTGGAATGGGGTCCCTCCAAATGCTCTAACTGGAGTGACTGTCCAAGCAAGTACTGCTCCTCTTTAACCACTACAGGCTTCACTATGGTTATGACAGAGGCTATGTCCCTTTTGGCCATGGCCTTTTTTCCATCCACTAAGATAGGATACAAACTCTGGTGATAGTTTGTCTGCAGACAACTTTCCACTGGCCTGCTGTTATTCCCACTTGCTGACTTCCTCACCTTTTGCTCCCCACTTGCTTCAGTGGACATTTATTTGCTACATGCCCCCTCTGGTTACATTTAAAACATGTAAACCCTGATCCTGGTTGTGTACCTGAACTAGTGCTTCCCCTTTTTCTGGTGAAATTAGTTGTGGTGGTTTAGGCTGCTCACCAAGGGTACCCTTATATCCACATGCAGCACTGGGTGTCCCCTTTTTTGCAGTGGTGCCCTGCTTTCCAAGTAGAGATACCCGTTGTTCCCCAGCTCATTTGCAGAGTCTGCCAACCAGATTATCATGTCCTCAGGCAAAGTGCTAAAGGCTTATTCCCTCACCAAAAAGGTCTGTCAGCCTTTTTAAAAGTGGTGGCCTGACACCCACTCACCCACCTATGAAAATAAGTGCTTAGCTTAACATTATAATCACATATACTTTCATCTGCCCTTCTTTTATGCTCACAAATTTTTTTCTGTAAACTTCAGGTGTTAACTTAAAACATTCCAATAAAATTGTTTATCCTTGTCTTAATTTAAACAGTCAGTATCAGACAATTTAGAAACAGCAGTTACAAGTTTATCATGGAATAAGGTGATCAGGAACCGTACCAAGAGCCCTTGGCCAACCTCATGCTGTGCACACACTCTTTCAAATATATGAATAAAACTGTCAAAATGTTCACCTTTTTATATGTGGTAGAAATGTGCTGACCTTTGTTGCTTCGGGGGTTCGGTTATTCCCCTCACCATTTCCTTCATTTTTCTGTTGAAGAGTCAGCATGTCTCTCTTATGTTGACACTGCTTCTCATTTTCTTCAGCCTCCAAATTCTGCAGTCTGTCTACCGATTCTAATTCCGTATGTTTTGCCTCCAGTTCATGCCTTTTTAACTCCAGATGGCTTTTTAAATCTTCTAAGGAAAAGGTGAACTGTCCTGTTTCTGAGGGCAACACATACCCATCACCAGACTGTTTGGCTTCCTGGTTTCTGATCTGTGCTGCAGCTGTGACTAAGGCTGAAGTAATTACTTTTTAAGTCAGGTTGGCATGCACCAGTCCTTTGGATTTGCACACCTTAGCCAACTGGTTCACTGTCAGCTTGCCATGAAATCTTTGCCTGCTTTCCCTGACTAAACTAAACTAATGAAAATAAATAAAACTTGTGAAAACTGAAACTCTGTATGTTTAGCTTGTGGCTGCTGAGACTACACACACCTTTAGTGACAACTGCTTACAGGTTACAAAAGCTCAATTAATATCCACACCACTGCTCCCAATAATTGACATCATTCATCTGGGCCATTGATCAAGGACACTAATTCCCCACTACTGACAGCAGTGGGAAATGTTCACTTTGTGAAAAAAAAGACACTCAAGAGTATTTTCAGATGCACCTCTCTGCACCAAGTGCAATGTCCCTTAAGAGCACACAGGGAATGCACACTCCAATGCTAGGTCTGGGCTTTCTCTCCAGGCCCCAAACAAGACTCTCTACTGACCACTACAGAGCTAAGTCCTTAAACAGATGTTCCAAGCCACGTCTTCCACCATCCTCCCTGTGAAACCAATGCTCTCAGTGTCCCTTTTCAAAGTAACTATCACACACACTCTCTTTGAGATTTGATTTTCACACACACACACACACACACACACACACACACACACACACACACACACACACACACACACACACACACACACCTGGAAAGGCTGGCACTGCTTACCCACTCCACCACCTACACCCAGATTATAAGATAGATTCACTGCCATCAGAAAAATTGAAGTCAACTATGAAGAAATGGGAGTTGATGATATCAGTTGTCAATATAGTAAGGTTTTGATGAACTGGTCTTGATGAAATAAAGTTTGATGTTGTTATATTTTGATATAATGAAGTAGACCCTCCTGCAGAAACTAACAAGCTATTCTCTGTCTACATTCAGACCTGTGAGATACAATCTTCTTGGCCTAAACCAAGTCATTTAATTTCAGGCTATTTTTCTTAATGTTGACTTGGCTGAGCTTAACCCCTTCCCTTCCAGTATCTTCTATTAAAATATATACATTTCGTCAGTTACAACAATATAGTATTTTCTGTCCAGCAGGACCAACTGTTGATATATTTTTAACACAAGCTACTTTACAAATACATTTTTAACACAAGCACCTGTACAAATCAGTTTGATATTCAAATGAAGTATACTTCTTTACAAAACTTCAGCTAGCTGTGCTGGCAGATAAAATACAGGCATTGCCCACTCTCCCAGAGACAGCTGGTACTACCTCACATAATCACACTATAATATCCATGACCATAAAAAAGTCCACAAAAAACTAGGAGCGTTATACAGAAAATAAGCAACTTCTCACCAAAGCAGCAAAGATTTCAATAACAAATTCCCACCTTATCTCCACCCTACTTTATGCCTCTCCATTATATACCAACCTAAGGCAATGCAATCTAAACAAGCTAGAGACCTGCTACAACAAAATCGCCAAATTCGCCACGGGGGCATCCTACCGTAGTCACCACTGTCTCTCACTTGCTGAACTGGGCTGGCTTGAACTCCCTCACCTCCTTCAATGGTATCAACTCTCACTTGCCCACAAACTAGTAAACCATCCACTAAATGTCCCATCCCTCCAGAATCTATTCCAACCCTATTGCACCACCAGACCACTAAGATCCAGCAACAAAAATCACTTGCAGATCACTAAAGCCAATAACTTTGCTGGTGAAGCACTATTCTCTTGCACCATAGCCAAATTATGGAACTCCCACTATCAATTACCTCCATACCATCATGCACCCACTTCAAAACTTCACTAAAAGCGCACCTAAAAACATGCTGGCTATGCCCTTGCAACTCCCACTCTAATATCACCCATCCCATCCAACCACTACCTTTCTTTCCACTCCACTAACTACCTTGATTATAGCAAGCTCAGATGCTCATAAGCCTAGTATTTATTATACAGCAGGTCCTTCTTATTGTAACATTTGTTAATGTCTGTTATGTACTTCACAGATAAAGATTCTAGTTGTCTACTGATGTACTATGTTCTTCATCTGTAAATATGTTGTAATTAATTGCTATGTAAATTGTTAATCGCTATGTAATCCAATGTAACTACTGTCTGTTTATTTTAACTGTGGAGCTTTTCTCCCCGGGCTGAAAATGGACCTACGTCCAGTCGGACTCTCCCGGTCAACAAATATAAATAAATAAATAAATAAATAAATAAAAATAAATAATTACACATTCCTCAGTCAGCCTCTTAATTATGTCAGCTGCCCTTGCCTTGTATTGTGCCATCTGCATATGCTTACCTACTGCAGTTAAGCTAATTCTCAACATGTTGTTTATTCTGTGTACTTGAGCCTATCTGTACATCATTGTGTCCACTAGCAGGTGTACTGGTCATGAGTAGGTGCTGCTCGATATGTAGGGCTGTTTAGTGGTTTTCATAGTTGATGAGCACAGCTGCTTTTTGCACTAAGATGAACAAGCATGTAGGCTTAGCAGGATCTATACAAGCGTGTTAATGAATCTCTAGAGACTATGTTTTGATCAACATGTATTTTCTGAACAATAAGGGTATTAAACTCATGCTATATATTACTGCATGATTTTAACCCTCAATGATTTACCAGAAACTTAAAAAAATTACAACTGTCAGAAAAATACAGGAAGAAAATCAAGAATGTTCTGCAAAATCAAAGACTTTTAAGAGGCATTATACAAATGTGATTCTCAAAAAGAATACGCAATGCAGGCAGTGATAAACTCCAAAATCTTTATAAATCCTGCAATAAAAGATTAGCACTTTCATTTACAACCAATATGCAAACTTCTTCAGACCAAAACAAAACAGAAACTAAATTCCAAATAAAAACAGCCATCATAAAAACACTAAGGCAAACAACAAATCAATGTTTAAGTGGACATGCTTTTAAAAAATGTTTCAGGCATAACACGCCATTCAAACCAGGTGGTTTATTGGCATTAAAAATAAAATCCATTTTTGTTCACCTGTCTCTCTTCAATTATTTATGTCTCCACCTCTCATCCCCTCATCTAAAATTTCAAGTACCAAAAACTTAAAAATATGCTCTGGTCCATATTCTGAAACATGTTGTGCTAAAGCATTAGTTTCTTTCTTGTATTTAATATCCCCGAATGTCCCTGATGTACTCTGGCTATGTCCCGGTTTTGTGGACATTTGTCCTTGTCTGGTTGAGAGCTATGCCTAACATACCTCTCAACCTCCTACAGCATGAAATCAGGACAAAGGCATAACTGATGGGTGGACAAAGGCCCAAACATAGCCAACTGCAGATCAACTCAAACTCAAACCAAACTCAGTTGTCAACTGTTTGGCATAGCCTAGGCCTCTGGCACCCCCTCACCCACCTTGTACATGTGATTATATCTGTGCCACATCCCTGCCATCCATGCCAATGATGCAGGGACCTGCAAATGTGTCTGATGCACAGGGTGACTATATTACTTTACATGTGTTTGTGTAGTGCAGTAGTGTTATGCCATGGCAGTTGCTGTGGGCCTGTTGGCACACTAGCAGTACTGTTACAGAATGACAGGTGTGTCATGGACCTGTGTATGTTTGTGTCCCAGGAGTATGAGCAGTTCAACTCTGGACACATGGCAGTAATATAGCAGCACAGGACGGCAAGGCAGCACAGCAGACATATGGTGTCAGCAAGGTATGCCAGTATGCATGCATGGCTCCCTAGGTGGATATGTGTAGAGCAGTGTGTCAGGGACAATGGGGACAGTCAGCGTCATCATGCTTTCATGCCCTATGACAAGGTCTGTTACAGTTGATATTTGTCACCTGAGTATGCTGCATGTACAAATCTAGATGGTGGCTGACATCAATGATGCTTATGTAGATGAGGGAGATGTAGGGCCAACAGCTACCCACAGGGCCATAAAATGCATAACCAATGTATAGAGATAGGCTGGTTGGCCATGTCTCCAGTGCTGCAAGGGGATATGTTTACACACACACACATACACACACACACACACACACACACACACACACACACACACACACACACACACACACACACACACATGTTGGATGCTGTGAGATTAGAATTCCTGCCTATCTAGTTATACACACTATAACTTGCAGTACATATCGCACGCACCACAAACTTTATCTGATATCAGAGTGTAAACCAGCACCCTTAAGGTGGATGACATCAGCAGGCCTTCTAAAGGAGGCCAATGTTGAGGCCAGCAGCTAGTGACAGGGCCTTCAAATGCATAACCATTGCACAGAGATAAGGCAGATGGGTATGTCTGTAGTGGCACAAGGGGATATATCAACATACACATATACATAAGTTGGTTGATGTGACAAAAGAATCCCTACCTATCTACTGTTATTCACTATAGCTTGCACTACTTATTGCATGCGCCACAAAGTTTATCTGTTATTAGAGTGTCAGCCAGCACTATTAAGGTGGATGACATCAGCAGGCCTTGTAAAGGAGGCCAATGTTGGGGCCAGCAGCTAGTCACAGGGTCAAAAAATGTATATCCATTAAACAGAGATAGCCCATATGGGCCTGTCTAAAGTTCTACATGGGGATATATTTACACACACACATAAGATGGATGATGTCAGATTAGAACCCCTACCTACCTAGTAGCACACACTATACCTTGCAGTACTTATTGCATGCACCATTGTGTTTATTTGTTATGACATTGTCAGCCAGCACTCCTAAGATGGATGACATCATTAGGCCTTGTAGAAGAGGGCACTGTTGGGGCCAGCAGCTAGTCACAGGTCATAAAATGTATAACCATTGCACAGAGATAGCCTAACTGAAGTGCTGCATGAGGATATATTTACAGACACACAAGTTGGATTATGTGAGATTAGAATCCCTCCCTATCTAGTAGTACACACTATATCTTGCAGAACTTATCACATGCACCATGGTGTTTACCTGTTATTTGATTGTCAGACAGTGCTCTTAAGGTGGATGACATCAGCAGGCCTTGTGGAGTAGGGACTTAAGAGGTCAGCAGCCAGACACAGGGTCATAAAATGCATACCATTACCGGAGATAGCCCATATGGGCATGTACATACTGTTGTGAGGGGATATATTGATTAAAATACACAGAGTTGTATGATGTGAGATTGGAACCCCTACCTATCTTGTATTACACACTACAGCTCACAGTACTTATTGTACACACCACAGGTTATGTCACTTGCATATATTGCAGCAGGCACAGTACTTGTGGAGTACACAAAGTGGCCTTTTGTTAGACAGCATGTGTGGCCTGCAGAGTGATGCTGCTTTGTACTGTTATAGTAGCTAATGTCCTAGAGGTGGGATACTTGGTACTATCCTGCTATGTGTGTACACCTACCTGTCTGGCCATATATGGCTGTTTGCAGTTTGATAGGTGGACATGTGGCCAGGGACAATATGGCCTGTCCACAGCATGCATTGCATCCATTGTACATTACACTACCTGCGTACCTGTGTCTGTCTGCAGGATGACAGTCCGTAGGCACAGCGATCTGTGGGTGAGTGGATTATGCACTGTTTTGGCCTTGGTCTGGTTCCATCGGACAACTGTTGTGATTTGTAACCGCAGATAACCCCAGCATTCTGGGGTATGTGGGGAAATTTGTATATCCCCACCTGTCATATCTATCTAAATGTGTATAACAGGGATGTCCCCTTAAATGTTGTGTGTGTACATTATGCAAATGTGTTACATAGATAAATATGGGGAGTCTATTTCTCATTGTACTTTATATAGCTATATGTACCTCTTGTTATCATATATATATATTTGCCACATACTGATAGAGGCACTAATCAAGCTTGAGGGGGGATAGGGGGAGACAGATATGTATAAATAGCTGTATGTATGTACAGACATATTTCCACATAGCAGGTCTTTGCGCAGTAGAGGCCACAGACTTAAGCTCAAGTTAGATAAGTGTAGGAGCATGCCCAGTGTGATGGCCAGTACTGACAAGGTGACTCCAGGCAAGAGCTACCTGTACTCCAGTCCAGGTTTATGTGTGCTGTAGACTATTGGCTGCTGCACCTGTTACCGCAGTACTGCAGTTTCCTGATATTGTCCAAGGCATCCGCCGGCTGTTTGCTGACCTTAATATGTGACTCATACCGCACAGCTGTACAAAGCTACACAGACTGTTCAGAAGTGTGCCTCATATTTTTGGTCCATTTCACATGACATTGTGGTTTGCCGGGAATTAGTGGCAGATCAGTGAAGAATGCAGTCAGAAATTAATGACAGACATTTGAGTTTCAGACTCCATACAAATCAGGAGATTCATGCTAATGCAAGACCTGTTATTCTATTGACATTCTATATTTGTAGGAGCAACTATTTAAAACCTGTCCCTAATTGGGGTCTATATAATAAAGACGAAACATCAAAAGAATGAATGCTGTTACAAAGACCTGAAATAATCGAAGCTGGAAAACCTCGAATGGCCTCAACAGTGATTTTTTTCCCAGGGAATAAAATTGCAGGGCCATTGTCTGGGCTTTGCCATTTTATCCACTGTAGTGCTATCTTGGAGTTGGTATATTTAAGTAGGGCAGTGTGGAGGCCGAAGCCCCCCCACTTTATTTTATGTTTAGATTTTATTTTTTTGTTGGCCCAGACATTTTTTTTCCTGGGAAAAAAAATTGCTGTTGTGGCCATTTGAGGTTTTGCAGCTTTGATTATTTGTGTTCGATGTAAGTGCATTCGCTCTTTTGACGTTTATGATATAGACCCCCCTATTTGTGGGCCTTGGTCCCACTTTTATTCATGGCTTTGGCCAGATTTCCTGCTCTAAGAGATTGAGAAGTATGATGTGACTGGGATACATGATCTAACACCACATACAGGGTGTAAGTCTGCATATCTCTCCCTGTACATGATTTTGCAGAATGTCCAGAATTTTGCCCCACATGTCTGCTGTGTTCCTCATACACTTGTGGTTTTCTGGTACTATACTATAAACAGCGGTCACTGACTTGTTGTAACTACTGACACAGTTAAGTAATGGCCTTTACAATATACAGCTAATCTGAGCTGTTGCTGCCTGCTGTTATACTAGCCACCCACTAGATTACTTAGAGCATGTATAATGTCTGTCTATAGTTATGGCCATTTGTGGCCCCATTTACTCTGGCTTTGTCCAGCTTTCTTGCAGTAACAGATTGAGGAGTTATCACAGTCTGTGGGAATACCACCATATGAGTACCTGACATGCAAAAGATGTTGGATGCTGCTAGATTCGAACCATCAGCACCATCGTCCATGCTACTGTCCCTGGCTTAGTGAGCCACACCAACTGCCAGAAGGAGGGGTGTCACTCCTCACACTATCAACAACATACAGGACTTGTCTGGTCTGCTGGTATATCATTGCAGACTTACTGTTACAGCAGTTGTATCGGGACACTGATGTGTTGGGGTGGGGGATAGCCAGCCTATGCTCTGCTGGCATAGACAGTCATGCGACTGTCCTGTGATCCCACTGTTTGGCATCTCCCTCGAATAATGTTGTGGAGTTTCTGCCTTTGTGGCCTAGTGGATATTATGGGGCACATACTAGTCAACAGAATAAGGGTGATGTGCAGAGCTGTAGTAACTACAGAGGGATTAAATTGATCAGTCACAGCATGAAGTTATGGGAAAGAGTAGTGGAAGCTGGGTTAAGAAGGGAGGTGATGACTAGTGATCAGCAATATGGTTTAATGCCAGGAAAGAGCACTACAGATGCAATGTTTGCTCTGAGAGTGTTGATGGAGAAGTACAGAGAAGGTCAGAAGGAGATGCATTGTATCTCTGTGGACTTAGAGAAAGCATATGACAGGGTGCCTAGAGAGGAGTTGTGGTATTGTATGAGGAAGTCGGGAGTGTCAGAGAAGTATGTAAGAGTGGTATAGGATATGTACAAGGGTAGTGTGACAGTGGTGAGGACTGTGGTGGGAGTGATGAATGCATTTAAGGTGGAGGTGGGGTTACATCAAGGATCAGCTCTGAGCCCTTTCTTATTTGCAATGGTGATGGACAAGTTGACAGACAAGATCAGACAGGAGTCCCCGTGGACTATGATGTTTGCAGATGACATTGTGATCTGTAGTGAGAGTAGAGAACAGGTGGAGATGACCCTGGAGAGATGGACATATGCTCTAGAGAGAAGAGGAATGAAGGTCAGCAGGACTAAGACAGAATATATGTGTGTGAATGAGAAGGGGGATAGAGGAATGGTGAATATGCAGGGAGTAGAAGTGGTGAAGGTGTATGAGTTTAAATACTTGGAATCAACAGTTCGGAGTAATGGTGAGTGTGGAAGAGAGGTAAAGAAGAGAGTACAGGCAGGATGGAGTGGGTGGAGAAGAGTGTCAGGAGTGATTTGTGACAGACGAGTACCAGTAAGAGTTAAAGGGAAGCTCTGCAAGAGGGTAGTGAGACCAGCTATGTTATATGGGTTGGAGACAGTGGCAATGAGAAAAAGGCAGGAGTCAAAGCTGGATGTGGCAGAGTTTAAGATGTTAAGATTTGCACTGGGTGTGACGAGGATGGACAGGATTAGGAATAAGTATATTAGAGAGTCAGCCCAGGTTGGAAGGTTTGGAGACAAAGCCAGAGAGGCAAGATTACATTGGTTTGGACGTGTGCTGAGGAGGGATGCAGAGTATATTGGGAAAAAGATGCTAAGGATGAAGCTGACAGGTAACAGGAAAAGAGGAAGGCCTAAGATAAGGTTTATGGATGTGGTGAGAGAGGACATGCAGGTTGGTGTGACAGAGCAAGATGCAGAGGACAGGAAGAAATGGAAACAGATGATCCGCTGTGGTGACCCCTAACGGGAGCAGCCGAAAGAAGAAGAAGATACTAGTGAACAAAGTACTTGTTGTCCCTCATAGCTGTTAGATCTGTACAATTAGCCCTGTAGCCCACTATAGATATCTGCAGGTAGCCCAGTAGAACACTACATATAGCCCACTATATTCCCTTGCATACATGTGGCAGGTCCATACATATGTTACCATATTGTAGTACCCCTTACAAGTGGTGTATAGGACAGTGACTTACTTTGCAAATGCAGAAGTTGACAGACCTGTAGTTAGGGGCTAACTCTGTTTGATGCATGCAGTCCACAGCCAATACATGGTGAGGTACAAGTTGTGTGGTCTGGCTGTCATCATTTATACTAATAAGTATGCGAGTCAGAGTAAGGTGTCAGTCTCTAGGGCCCTAGGTTGTCAGTGCATGTGCTATGCGTTGTCTCTTGGCCAAGGTTAGGGCATATTGGGCACCCCTATGTCTGACTCCTGGGACAGCTTGAGGGGGTTCCTTCTCTGAGTCCCTCTGTGAGTGTGGCTCTGGTGACCTAGGCACTGGTGGGGGGCTGTGCATTCCTTCCCTTTGCTGATCCTGCTGAAGATGATTCTGCATGATCATAGCATGTAGCATGGCACATACTGTGAACATCTGTGCACATGTGGCTGGAGAATACTGCAGATCTCCACCAGATATATTGAGGCACTGGAACCGTGACTTCAACACCCCAAACACACACTCTGTGATGTTCCTAGTTTGTGCATGTACCTCATTATGGCATTCTTCGGTGGGTGGGTGTGTATTTCTGTTGGGTGTCATCATCCACAATTCCAGTTTGTAGCAAGCATCACCAAGTAAATGGCCTTACAACTGTGATGCACACCAGATATGGGAGTTTTGATAACTGCCAGAGCTACCAGCACACACATTCATGATAAATCCCTCGGCATTGCACATGACCTGGCAGTTGATGGAGTGGTACCACTTGTGGTTGAAGTAGATTCTACCCTCTTCACCAGGTGGTGCCTTGATGTGTACATGAGTGCAATCTATGGTACCCAGTACCTCAGGGTAGCGTGCTACATGGTAGAAGAGTTGCATACTGCTGGCCCTCTCCTCAGGGGTGTGGGGAAAATAAATCTGCTCACTGGCATGTGGTAGCATGGCATCCAGGAACTGGTGGAGTACCCTGGAAGCAGATGCCTGTGAGACCCCCATCATGTCCCCAGCCAGTCATTGGAAAGTACCTGTAGCTAATATCCTAAGGGCTACACATACCTTTCTCTCCACTGGGATGGGTTCCCCTCTGTTGGCTGTGGGTCAGAGTTGAGGTTGGCAGAGCTCAGTGAGTTGTTGTAGTATGTCCCTGTCCACCCTGTAGCACTGTACAATTTCCAGCTCATGTAGCTCCTGGTAGGTTACCCTGGGTCTCAACACTCTTCTGTTTCTCTGTCTAGGCCTATGGCTACCATCAGCAGCCACTACACTGACCCCAGCATCTAGCACATACATATGTAGCAGATGTGCAGCACCCCCTAGCATCCTCTCAGTTAAATTCCAAAGCAGAGTATGGGAGGAAAATCAGATTGTATGGTGTATGCAACCTTTATAGTGCTCTGTAGTAGGTGTAGCCTGTGTGGTTGGCTACCTATAATGCATTTCACCTGCCAAGTACATCATTAAGGGGTTTAATGGCCCTGGTTTAAGTGAAACTGGGCTCAGCAATAATTAATATATCACTGGCTTTCTCAGACATTTTTTTTGCAGACCACTGGGGAGTGCCACCCAAACATGTGCCACAGCGATAAACAAAGCTTAGCAGTCAGTAGACACACCCCTATGGAAGGTCACATTCAGCACAATAGCGAGCAGTGCAAACATGTGCAAACACAATAAAACACGTGCCTCAGAGGTAAACAAAGCTTAGCAATCCTTGTACATGCCCCCTCTCAGCTCAGCAGCGCGGCGAGCAAACAGGCGCCGCTGAGCTCCAATGAGCTTAAAAGTTTGTAGACACACCCCTTTTTGATGTGAGGTACTTCTTCTGTGCCTACAAGGATAGGATCTGTGGACACAGATACCCATTAATGCTATTCAGTAACCCCAGCTCATTTGCATACTGATCCATGCACTATACCTGGAAACTACATGGTTTCAGACCCTGCCTCGTTAACAACCACAGCTGTCTCACATTGTACATACTCCACACAGGGTCCTATAATGTATTACTGTTACATACTCACAAATTCTGATTTTTACAATATTTTTATATATTTTTTTTCATAATGACATGCTTGCGCACTGCGGAGCACAAACATACCCAGGGTATTAAAAAAAATTAAATTATTTTATATTATTTTCCACATGGTTTTGGACACACAGTTGTTTTGCACATATCTATGTCCTTTATGCTATTTCATCTTGTCTCATTTGCATGCATTTCACCTGCTTATGAGGTGATTTGCATGCCACGGAAACTTCTGTGTTATCATGCTCATGCACTCTCCTCAGCTCCCTTTACTGGATTGCACATCTGCTTAATTCCATGTAAGCACTGTGCCACTATGCCTACATGGCAAATAAGTCTGTGTAGGCTTTATTGAATTCCCCTGTCTTACTGAAACAGTAGAAAATCTTCAAAACACAGCATAAATTAGAAAAATATTAAAAACAAAAAAATAATTATGACAAGCTTTTCTAAAGTAGCTGTTATAGGTTATAAAAAATCTGCAACTGTTTTTTGTAAGAAGGCAGCAGAGTTGTAAAATATGCAAAGATGTATACAATCTGCATTTTATTTGTGGATACAACAGACCTAAAATATAAATAATGTGAAAAGCTATGTGAAAAAGACTTTGCAAGGCATTTGACTGTTCATTGCAAAGCTACGGAAAATGACAAAGTGTAAAAGAAACTGACATTTTGTGGGGGACAGCCACCAGACACACACACACACACACACACACACACACACACACACACACACACACACACACACACACACACACACACACACACATATTCATCTAACAAGGATGAAATAACCACTTCCTGATATTTAGTTTATTCCCTCATAGTGCAGGAACTTTCCAGAAGGTCTGTTGTTTGGATTTAAGTTTGATTGATAAGGAAAGTACCATGGACCTCTTAAAAGGAAGATTTGTCTGGAAAATGGTGCTGACTATGTATTACCTACTGATGCCTCACTCCAAACTATCCCCTGGGCCTTTCTGTATAAGTGATTATACCCTAGGAATTCTGGAGCAGCAACCATTTCTCAGTTCACTAGTTACTGGGTTCCAGCTCTCTAAGGACTATGTGCAACACCTCATCAGTGATTTTCATATTGTTTTGGCTGTTGCTATTCTTCACTTTCTAAGTAAGGATAGAGTAAGTCCAATGATTCTGTAACAAAATTTAGTGTCAGACGCAACTTGTTGATTAGTCAAGAGTTTTGTTAATGCCATTGGTCTGTTTAAAACTTGTTATTTTAGATTTCTCTGTGTGGTCAAGTATATCTCTGTATATTTAATTCTCAAACTATATTACTTAATTTCCTTTAATAAAGAATGTAATTTTTTCTTCAGTTTTAAAAGTATGTGGTTGATTTCCTATATAATTAATACAATGGCATATATAATGTCTTGGTGCATTATAACTGCTGGTATCTGCCTTTTTGAAGAGACAGAGACTGCTAAGCTAATTAGCATATGATTTTATATTGAGGCCGGCATGTTATTCTTATTTTTTAGGAGTTGTGCTGTAACCTGTAATCTTGCTGTGATGATTGGTCTGGCTGTTGGCAGCAAACTACCATAAAGCTGAAAAGGTGGTTGTTGCACTGAAAAGTAATACTTCTATCCTGGACACTACTACTCGAATGCAGAAGTTTAGTCATGCTAAAGTTAGCTTGGATAAAATAATTACATTAATAATTAAACACTTAAAAGCACTGGGATCAGAGTTAAGTATGTGAGATCCTGGGAAGCCATTGGATATAATACTGCTCTGTGAGTGTTCATTGTGAGCTTTATTTGCATATGATTAGTGTTTGTTGTAGCCTAAGGTGGGCAGTACTGCTACATGCTCAAAAGGCCAGTCTTCAACATGTATTTATTTATGATTATTTATGTTTTCTTTTGGTTTTTCATTTTATATTTTGTGGTGGCAGAATTGCAGATTTAACATCCATACCCACATGTCATCACGTCTTTAAAATTCATGATTCTGTAGTTCATAATAGCTTATACAAGGACATTATAAATATAAATATATATAACATATACTATATATATATATATATATATATATATATATATATATATATATATATATATATATATATATATATATATATATATATATATAATATAAATATAAATA
The DNA here is from genome assembly GCF_019279795.1 of Protopterus annectens. NCBI lineage: Eukaryota > Metazoa > Chordata > Ceratodontiformes > Protopteridae > Protopterus > Protopterus annectens. The sequence goes on along the minus strand of NC_056749.1, from coordinate 102,855,797 downwards.
TTTACAAATTTAAATGCAAATTATGAGCAACATGGAGATATCAACATGCAGGCATAAACACAAGGCTGAAAATTATGCTGAAAGCCTTTAATTATACTTCAAACAGTATATTGCTTATATTGTACAGAGCAGATAATGTGCACTATCCTGTGTTTTCATAAAGCATGCACTGAACTGGGCTGACTCGAAAACCTCTGTGGCAGTCATAGGCTCTATCTACAGCCCTTTGTTTATGAGATTCTCTGTTAAGAATTCAACACAGCAAGTAATGTTGTTGCTATTACAAAATATGATTTACACTTGGTGCAGAAATTAAATATTTCTTTTTGAGTGATGCAATTCCAAAACTTAAGCTTTTGGTAGTGACATTGAAGACACACACACACACGCACACACACACATATGCTTCTTAGTGTTGCACGTTTATGTGTTTTTCAATGACTTGCATCTAATAGGGATCACAGAAGCAAACTGAGAGTACAAGGAAGTAAATTAAATCCTTAACCTGGAAGTACCACAATGCCTTTCTGATCAGGAGAAAGATGCCAGAACAGAATTCAGAACTTTTCTGCCCCACCCTCAGTACTGAATGTGTGGAAACAGCAGAGAAGAATAAGGACATTGTGGGACTTGGCAATTAACTCATTACATCCGAGTGATGCCTCCAGGTGCATCTGCAATTAACTCCTACTGACACCTCTAGGCATCATATATTGCTTGTTCATATTTGCATCGATCATTCCAAACCCATGCTATGTACAGTACAAGGTTTTAAAAGATTTCATCTTAAAACTTACATAATGGCAAACTCAACTGCATTGATATTTGCCCTCTGTCTAGTGCAGGTAAATAGATAAAGTGTTGTTTTTGTGATATTAATTTATACAGATATAATTTTCACATTTTTCTAAATATCTCAATGACCAAGTAACATAGACAGCTCTCCTTAGCCTGATATGAAAGCTCTCAACTAGATGAATAAAATGCTGCTGACAGTTTGTGTGTATCTTGAGCCATTACTGAGATATTGTAAGTTGTTTACAAAATATTACAAATGTAATAGTACTGTATTTACTGTGATGTATAAAATTCAGTTTAAGACCTAGAACCTAAAGAATACTATTACTATAAAAATAGTTTGTGCCTAACAATTTGCAATTTATACTTCTTTGATAACCATTATGGTTCCAGAGATATGAACATTTGTTTGAAATGTGAGGATGCAATTTGATTCTGTTAGGGGCTTAGGTTCTGCCCTTTGGAAGTTACAATGCAAACTTCCTGACCTCCAGTGGAGCGAATGAGTTAAGTGCCTTCATCATATCACTGTTGTCATTTAAAAACTGGTCAAAGACTCACCCCGGGATTCATGAAGCTCGGCGCAAGGCCGGTGTAAGGCTTGCGCCGGCGGTGCAGTGAATAGTCGGCGTAGCAGCGCCATATGCATAGTAATGAGTGCGCGCCGCAACCACAGACACGTGCGTAGGCACGTGAGCGAGCCCAAGTAGGATGCGTCCGGAGGCGTGGCCAAGCCGGCAGGCGATGAGCAACCTAAAGTGCTGACTTCCACAGGCCGCCCGTAATAGTAACCGCACCAGCCAGGGCCCATGGAGAATGAAACATACGCAGAGTATGCAACATAGTACCTGTCCCAACAAAACGGAGAACCAAACATCAACCCACGAAGCCCTAAGCGTACCCGTCCAAGGAACAAAGGATACGCATAATACCATGTCCGTCCCGCAATGCACTGTCAGTGGGCATACCCAGTGAAGGTGTACCGCAGCATGTCAGCGCCGCACCGACATAGAAGTAGCGACATGGGCATGGTCACCAGCAGTAGTGAGAGTACACAGCCGGGTAGCCGTGTCGATATAACAACAAGAAGGAAACAAGATACTCTAAACACAGGCAAACATGTGCATAGCAACATGTACCACACCCAGCAACGTGCAATGCATACACAGGACGGCGTATGTCTAAGCGTAATATCCAGAAGCAGAACTCATGCATGCAAATGCAATACACAATAGCCCCATCATAGCATGTATCCCGCACCCATGTACGACCGTGCACCCAACCCAGCTAGCAGCCTTGCGTAGCTACACACCTACACACAATGGGCATACCTGAAATGTGGTAAGAAGTATTGTCCTAGGCAGTGCCATGCGGGCAAATATGTACCCCACATGTTAACAACCCACCTCAGGTACAGATATGCAAATGGCTGCATGTGAATGTGTCGGCAGAATGTGTACATCCCGCATGTGGTATGGACCTGTCCAAACCCCATAGGCGTGCACACGCCACGGTGCACATAACTGTACACATCTGGACAAGGCGGTATGTTCAACCTATGGGGTTTGGACAGGTCCATACCACATGCGGGATGTACACATTCTGCCGACACATTCACATGCAGCCATTTGCATATCTGTACCTGAGGTGGGTTGTTAATGGAGTTCATAAATTCAAATGCCATGGAACAGCTAGTCACTGTTCCCACGAGAGGAGAAAATATACTAGATCTCATTGTCACAAACATGGGGACAAAATGCTCCACACCGGAAGTATATCCCTCATTGGTGAGATCTGATCATAAACTAATCTCACTGGAAATCCACATCCCGCCCCCACCCCAAGCAAAAAAGACCATAGTGAAGAACTTCTCTAAAGCAAACTTCACACTACTCAAGACTGGTGTGGTATCCTTCAAGGCCCCTGAGCCAGAGGAAACCACAACCCAAGCTGCGGAAGCCCTTACAAATGCCTTCTATGAACACCTCCAGGACTGCATGGATCAGGCAATCCCAAATAAAACCAAGACTCTTTCCACAAAGGGCAAACGTCCAGTCTGGTGGACCCCAGCCATTAACAAACTTTACAATAAGAGGAGAAAGCTATTACTTGATAGAACAAAATCCATAAAAGGAAGTCACCCCTGATCATTATTAGTAAAAAATACGAGCACTCATAAAATCAACTAAGGCCAATTTTGAGAGAAAAATTGCCATGGATTCAAGGACAATCATAAGGCCTTTTCAGCTATGTTAGGAACGTGGGTGGAAACTCCCAGATATGCTCAGAATAAGACCAAAATGATACAAAAATCACTGAATCCACCAGACATTGCCAACATACTGGCAGACAGGTTCAGTGCAAACTTCACCCTCTCCCCTAAAGGAGAGATAACTATCCCAGCCGAGTGTAGCCTCCCGGACATCTCAAATGCGCAGGTGAAAGCTGCTCTCTCTAAAGCTAAAACACAGCATCAATGGGACGGATGGTGTCCCCGGCTGTGTGCTACCTGAGCTAAATGAGGAATTAAACCCGCACATAAGGCAGCTGTTTAATCTTAGCCTTACCACAGGATACGTGCCCAAGGAGTGGCGTACGGCAACTGTGGTCCCACTCCACAAAGGCGGTGCCTCTACGGACCCTGGTAATTACCGCCCCATAAGCTTAACAAGTCTAGTCTGAAAAGCTATGGAGAGGATCATAATGGAGCTCATAAACAAAGATATAGGGGACTTGCAGACATTGGACCCGACCCAGTTTGGCTTTGTCAAGGGAAGATCATGCCTTTTGAACTTGGTTGACTTCTTCAAAACAGTCACCAAGGCCATTGATGAGGAAAGGCAGTCCATACAGCCTACCTTGACCTAGCAAAGGCTTTGACACAATACCCCACTCGGGTATTGTAGAAAACTTACCAGCTTAAATGTAAACCCATATGTCACAAGATGGGTTGCAAACTGGCTTAAGGACAGAACCCACAGGGTTAGAGTTGCTGGCGCTGTGTCAGACTCCAAGCCGGTCACAAGTGGTGTCCCACAGGGCTCGGTCCTTGGCCCCTATTGTTTGGCATCTACTTCTCAGAAGTACAGGCCAACATGGGAGGACTTTGGCTGACAAAGTTTGCAGGCGACTGCAAACTGGGCGCCATAGTGGAAAGTGCATCGGACACGGATATCCTTCAGAAGGGACTCACGGAAACAGATAGCTGGTGCCAGAGCCATGGCCTGAAGTTAAACGCCAAAAATGTATAGTCATACCCTTCGGGAAAACAAGGTAACCCCAAGCTACCATATAGGTGGCAATCCACTAAGCACAGAAGAGGTTATCAGGGACCTGGGGACCCAGGTTGACAGTGGCCTTTCTTTTGACACTCACATTGCTAAAGTGGTTAGAAAGACCTTCTACATTGCCCACCTGATCATGAAGGGATTCACATCCAGATCTAGTGAGGTCATTGTTCCCCTGTACTCTTCACTTATCAGACCAATGATCGAGTACAATGCCCCATTCGGGATGTATCTCACCCGACATCTGCAGCAATTGGAGAGACCCCAAAGTTCCTCACCAAAAGGATAAAGGACTCCAAAATCTGTCATATGCTGCCAGATTGAAGAAACTCCAGCTCTATTCAGTCGCATACCGTCTGCTCAGAGGTGACATGTGCCTGACATACAAGGCCATGTCCAACCCGGAATTAATGGACATGCTCCACCTCAAAAATCCAAATCCACCAAAACCACTAGAGCAAGCGACTTAAACCTTAGCACGGATATAAATAGGACGTGCTGGAGGGATAGATTTATCACTCAGAGACTCCCTATGCTGTGGAATAAAATCCCGGTCCATGTGAGGCAGAGCACCTCGCTGACTCTGTTCAAGAGAAATCTAGACCTGTGGATGGGAGATCGTAGGTTTACCCCAGGAATCATCTCTGTGTCACTGCTGGACAGAGGCACAACAAACTAATGGGCACAGTATTTTTTCATATAAGGGGTGGCGTAAGCCACAATAATTTGGGCTAGGATTATAAATGCCTTAGGGCAGATAGCCTAGTATAAACCTATGAACCTATGAACCTATGAACCTATGAACCTATGAACCACCGTACCGATGATTAGCTATGCAGACATGTCAAACACAACACATATAGCGGAACATCTGCCTACCAAACAGGACACCCTAACAGGGTGCCACAGGCACAGATGGGGAAGGTGGGACATTACATGTTGAGAGTAGCGTTGCCGGACGGCCAAACACCCACGGCCAACGCAAAGGACGGAATAACATGCATATGCCCGGATGGATGGGTATGTCATAGCATGGGAATAGGCCAAGCCAACCACCATAATAGCCATGTGTACCACATACAAACAGCCAGTAACACGCAGTAGTAATGCATGAAGGCATACACGACTGTGGGAATAGCACAGGACATATGGCACGTGCCAAGTGTAGATGCATGACACAAAACTCCAGGATGGGTCCCCCTGCAAAGAGGAACATGTGCCAACCCCACCTCCCACAGATGTACCGGCAGTGAAAACACATGCCAAACACACACCAACACTACCGTCCATCCCACATCACTTAGCGGAGGCTGGTCAAAGACCACCATGTCGTGCGCACAAACAGGGGCACGTGTAACCGTTGCCTTAACACCCCCCCATAGGCCAAAGAATAATAGAATGGACATATGCATGTAATGCTGTGAAGGATGTGTGGTAGTCCTCAGTATCACAGAGGTAGGGACACAGATACACTGTAATCAACCGTAACGTATGTGCACTGTAGACAGCATACCTGCAGGTAATACAGAGGTCAATCACGTGCCACAGAAATATACACATGAGAAAGAGGATAGGGGATAGACAAGTGTGAATGGGACAAACTATGAACATAGGTTCATAGGTCCATAGGTACAGAGTAGACTATCTACCCAAGGTCAGCCATAACCCTAGACCATAGTTAGGATTCCTTTGCCAACCCTCCGGTCCGGAGATAAAATGCCTATTATATTGCTGTACCTCTGTCAAGCAGTGACAATGATGTAATCCCTGGGGTATATCTGCAATCCCCCATCCAACGGACAAGATCCCCCCGAACAAGGCTAGCAAGGTTCTCTGCCTCACATGTACTGTGATGTAGATCCACAGCATAGTGAGTGTCTGGGTGACGTATGTGTCACTCCAACACATCCTATTAATGACCGTGTCAAGGTTCATGTCACCTGCCCTTGTGGTTCCGAGGGATGTAGATCCAGTAGGTGAAGCATAGTCATCAAATATGGGTCGACATGGCCTCGTATGTCAGGCACAGGTCAACACTGAACAAGAGGTATGTGACTGAATGGAGCAGGAGTCCTAACAGTGGGGCAGCATAACACAAATCCCTGACACCCTGCATCTGTCTGATGATTAACCTATGGGGCCTTCCCAGCTGCTGTAGATGTCAGGTCAGATACCCTCCGAATGGGGCAATGTACTCAATCATAGGTGTAACACGTAATGAGTACAAGGAGACGATGACCTACCCTGATCTAGATGTGAATCCCTGCACGATCAGGTGGGCAATGTAGAAGTTCAACCGAACCACGATAGCAACGTGTGTGTCGAACAAATGGTGACCGACAACCTGGGTCCCCAGATCCCTGGTAATTACCCCCGTGCTCAGTGGACTGCCACCCATATGCCGGACAGGGGCGACCTCGTTCTTCTCGACGGGTATGACTATGCATTACCTGGCATTTAGCTGTAGGCCATGTCCCTGACAGCAGATATACATATCTGGGAGGTCCCTTTGAAGGATATCTGTGTCAGATGTCCGTCCCACTATGGCACCCGGTTCGCAGTCATCTACAAACAATGTCAGCCATAACACCCCTGTGTGTGCTTGTACTGTGGATATGTAGATGTAGAAAAAGAGTGGACCCAGGCCAGGGCAGAGCCCCGTGGGACACCGCCTGTGACAGGCAGTAAGTCCGACATGCTGCCAGCAACTATGACCGCGTGGGTTGTGTCACCTAGCCAGTTTGCAACCCATCCTGCGATGTACGTGTTCATATCCAAGCCGATGGGTTTATCAATGATACCCGAGGGGGGTATTGTGTTGAAGGCCTTTGCCAGGTCGAGGTAGGCTGTATGGACTGCAAGACCCCCATCAATGGCCTCGGTGACTGTCCCTAAAACGTCAACCAGGATTTAAACGCATGAACCGCCCCTGACCAAGCCAAACTGGGTTGGATGCAAAGTATGCAGGTCCCCTATGTCATCATCTACGGGCCGCAGTATGATCCCTCCCCATGTCTTTGCAGATAAGTCTTCTCATGGTAATGGGACAGTAATAACCAGGGTCAGTGGAGGCACTGGCCCTGTGAAGTGGGACTACAGTGCCGTGCGACACAACTTGGGTACGTTACCGAGGTGAGGCTAAGAATAAACAGCTGTCCTAACTGTGGGTCTAATTCCTCAATGAGATCGCGAGTACACAGTCGGGACACCAGCTGGTCCCATGGATGCTGTGTTCACTACCCTGGAGAGAGCATGTCCCACCCGTGCATTACAGAACATTGGGGACCACAAACCGCTGGTACAGACATCTCTCCATGTGGGGGAGGGGTGGAGATGTCTTCACCGAACCTGTCAGCCCGTATGTTGGCAATGTGTTTATGTTCAGTAAACTCCACATCATTGTGAACCCAGTCAGAGCATATGTGTGAGTTACCTCCCAGGTGTCCAGCATAGCAAATGAAGGCTGTATGATTGTCTGCGAGTCCATGGAGATATATCTGTGGAACCTGCCCCGGAC
>NC_056749.1:102740833-102847695 GCF_019279795.1 Protopterus annectens | reverse complement strand
ATCTGATTTGTCTATCTGTTGTACTTTCCATCAATGCAATTCCTCTGTTTTCCTTTCTTCAACCCAACAAACAGTGGTTAGATGGTGCTATTTCTCAGCCCAGAGTTATCTGTTGTATTTCCTTTCAGACAGAATCAATATATGCATGAATGGTTGAACCATTCACTTTATTTTATCTCCAGTCTTTAATGCCTCTAATCCTTTTTCTCTCCAGGATGCTCTTATAGATACACTATCCACAAAGATTTCCAGAAAAACTCATAAGAGTAAGAGGTAAGTCATTTGAATGCATTAACACAGAAATTAAATGTAAAATTAGTGGGAGGGCAATCACGTAGAGCAATGTAAACCTACTGATATGCACAGCACAGGGAAGTTCTTGAGTTTCTCCTTCTAGAAAAGTTGTATACAATGCTCACACCATACATTAAATGAGCAAAAACTTAATAAGCAATGCCAGAAAGCAATAAGGACAATGCAAGTTTATAGTGATCCCAACAGGAATCACACGTAATATAAAGTGCCATGTTGTCAACTTTTTTCTTCTCGCAATTACTGACACTGTCTTTAGCAGCACATAGACATTTTTGGAACCTCACCACTTTAAGTACATTAACAGAATGGATGGTGATTGTCTAAATAAGGAATCCACATGGAGAAACAGTAAATAATTTAATGTGTACACTTCTGGAGAAAGACGACCTTATGTTGTGTGTGTTTGTGTGTGTGTGTGTGTGTGTGTGTGTGTGTGTGTGTGTGTGTGTGTGTGTGTGTGTGTGTGTGTGTGTGTGTGTGTGTGTGTGTGTGTGTGTGGCGGGGGGGAGGTAGAACAGTGTGTGTTTGAAACTTTGAAGTACCTCAAGGGAGTTACTGATTTTCAAAAGGTTAACATATTTCAAAGTTTCAGGTGATACATAACCTAGCAACAAGCAGATATAACCTAAAGACAGTAAGGGGAATTCAATAAGGCCTACATGGACTTTTTTCTGTGTAGGCATAGTGGCATGGAACTTATACAGAAGTAAGTAGCTGTGCAATCCAGTAAACGGAGCTGAGGTGCGTGCACGACTGTGCAAACATGGAAGTGTCCATGGAGTGCAAATCACCTCATAAGCAGGTGAATTGCATGCAAATGAGGGTGATGGAGCAATCCAGTAAGCAGATAGGCATTAGTGCAGACCTCATGTTGGTGTCCAAAGTGTACACGAAAAAATTCCATGTACATGAGATAAAAAAGTAAACAGGGGTGTAAAAGCCCAGGTAGAAGGACAGAAATAGGATAACAGACACAGATATGTGCAAAACTATGCCCTTTGTGTTCAAAAAGTAATGTAAAATAATGTAAAAATATTATGTTTGCACCAAACACAGCAGTGCACAAACATGCTGTTATGCAAAAAGAAAATATTTAAAAGTGTAAAAATGAGAAAAATAAAATATGTAACAATAATGCATTTTAGGGTCTTGCATGGAGTGTGTATAATGGTAGATATCTGTGGTTACTAAGGAGGCAGGGTCTGGAATAGTGCGGTTTCCTGGATGTGTGCACGGATCTGTATGCGAATGAGCTGGGTTTACTGAATAGGAAAAATGAGTATACGTGCCTGCAAATCACATCTGTGTAGCCCCAGAACCATGTTGGTGTCCACAGAAGAGGTAGCTGACATCAAAAGTGGGTGTGTCTGTATTTCTTTAAGCACATTGGAGCTGAGTGGCACCTGTTTGTTCGCTGCACTACTGAGCTGAGTAGGGGTGTGTGTCCAGTAACTGCCAACCTTTGTTTACCTTTGGGGTGTGTGTTTTGCCTAGTTTGAGCATGTTTGGGTGGCACACCTCTGTGCTGAGCATGTCCATCTATGGGTTGTGTCCATTGAGTTCTGAGCATTGTTTATATCTGTGGTGTGGGTTTGCCTGTTGCACCACAGTGTTTAACAGGGAAGGCTGTTTAAAAAAAAAGAAAGAAAATTGCCTGGGAAAGTCAAGCATATATAAATTACTGATGACCCCTGTACCACTTAAACTGGGCCATTAAAGCACTGATAATAATGTAGTCGACAGGTGGAATGCATCATAGGTAGCCAATCACACACGCTGTGCCTACAACAGATCACTAGAAAAGTTGCATACACCCTGCAATCTGATTTCACCCCCATACTCTGCACCAGTGGAGTACAAACATGGGATTTTTAACCAAAGCAATGCTAGAGGCTGCTGCAGCTCTGCTACATCTGTATGTCCTAGATACTGAGGTCAGTGCTGATGCTGCTGACAATATGCCCAGACAGAGAATGAGAAGAGTGTTCAGGCCCAGGGTAACCTTCCAGGAGCTACATGCGCTGGAGATTGTAGAGAGCTGCAGGGTGGGCAGGGATATGCTACAAGAACTCACTGAGCTCTGCCACCCTCAATGCAGACCCAGAGCCAACAGAGAGGAACCCATCCCTGTGGAAAGAAAATGTATGAGTAGCCTCTAGGATGCTAGCTACAGGTACTTTCCAAAGACCAGCTTGGGACATGATGGGGGTCTCACAGGCATCAGCATCCATGGTACTCCACCAGTTCCTGGATGTCAGGCAACATTTCCGTAGCATTTTCTGCCTAAAATAGTGTAGCTAATAGCTGTAGCATAGTTCCCCATCCTCCCTCCGTATTGTTGTCTTGTTCTTAAACTTGGTGGCTTTGCAGTTGCCTGCCCCTATTGTAAATTTTATCTGGGACACTCTTCCCAGTCCAGTCTCATTAGCTCATTCTACTTAATACAGAAAGAACATTTGGAAAGGTCAACCCTCATAGTTTCTTTACTTTGAATTATCATCTGTTCCTCCTTTCTCCCTTCCCATTCAAAAAAATGTTTTTTTTCAACTGCATTTACAGTATTTGTGTTTCCTCCTTCTACTCTATAACTTCATCTTACTTTTTCAGCTACTTCTTCTCTAAAGTGTTCAATTGCATCTTTTCTGCTGCCTTTATTACTGTTTGTTTTTAGCCTATTTAAATTGTGTTATTCTAAGCCTCTTAGTTTTGGTCTAAGCACTTGGGCTTTAGGCCTACCCCTTAGCTTTCCCTGGCCTCTCTCCCTCAGATTCTGACAAATATGGATGGACAATTTCCTATGGTTTCTCCTGTCAGCCTGGTTGATATGTACATCCTGAGACAGTGTAGCAACTCCCTCATGTACACTGACAACCATCTGCTATTTCCACCTAGGAACACAATTTGTGAGAGATGCAATTACAATAACAACCTAGAGTCTATGGTCTTTCCCTCACAATCCAGTATATCTGACACTGAGAAGGTTATCAACACAATCACTACACCTCAAACACCACCCTCAACTACACAATACACACCCACATATGTGAAGGTTCTCAACAAAAACACACCCAAACAAAGGAGACCTCAGAGGCAAAAACATACGCAAATTTCATAACCCTCCACACCACATACCATGCATAGTCCAGACATCTGTGTGTCGCAACCACAAAGGTCTAACTATAAACCCAACATATTAGTCATAGGAGACTCCATTGTCAGACACACAGGTGTGCCTCCCACCAAGCTTAATAAGGAAAAAGTCACGGATATTTGTCTGTCAGGTGCCAGAATCCACTATATCAGACACGCACTGAAGTCTCTCAACAACAGGTACTGTTATGACTCTGTCATAGTCCATGTTGGGGTGAATGACTTGAGACGTACCTCCCTGGACTATATGAAAATAGGCATGATTGAGCTCACTGAATGTGTCCCAGGCAGGTATGTCCCTAGCCTTAAGCAGCATTCTACCATCACCCAGAATGATGCCACAATACAAACAGAAAATGATTGACTTTAACAATTGGCTTAGTTTTTGGTGTAATTCCAGGAGGATCCGGTACCTGACAATGTGGAAAGATATGATCAGACCAAGATGCTTTGCTAGAGACAGTCTGCATCTGTCTCCCTTGGGCTTCAGGCTTCTGGCAAAGACCCTTGCCTCCCCCATAGTGCCTTTTTTTAGGAAAAATCCTGAGGTTAATAAAACCAACATAAAAATGTCAAAAAGCACAAATTAAAAGTCATGCTGCTAAACGCTAGGAGTCTAAACATGAAACTGCACTCATTGCAAGCATTCTTAACCATGGAAGATGCTGAAATTTCTGCAGACACAGAAACCTGGTTCAAAGCTGTGGAGAGCACCCCAACCTTACCTGGTTACTCATCCTATCATACATTCAGACCCCAAACTGTGGGCACCAAAGCCAAAGGAGATGGAGTTTCAATGTATATTAAAGACATACACACCTCCAGGCTGGTCAAACAGTATGACGCACAGGTGCAGTTAACAATTGACAAGATCCCTATTCAAATCATAGCTAGCTACAGGCCCCGAAATTTGACTCAGGATGCCCACTCCACCTATCTGGACCTCTTTGAATCTATCAAGATTGAACCCTTTACCCTGATCCTGGGTGACCTTAACTACCCAACCATAGATTGTCACAGTTAGTTTAGATTGCCAGAACACAAATGCCCAGAGATTCCTTGATTTTATCAATGCAAATGCCTTGGATCAGCTAGTCAATACCCCCACAAGAGGTGATAATATCTTGGACTTGGTATTAACCAACATGAGTAGCCTCTGCAGCACCCCTACAGTATCATCCTCTCTGGTAAGATACGACCATAAAGCGGTCACTTTTGAAGTCAGTATCACCCCTGACCCCCGTCTAGCTAGGGTCAAACAAAAAAAACTTCTCAAAGCTGATTACAACCTCCTGAGGGATGGTATAAAAAGCTCCACAGCTCCCAACCCTGTGTTGGAACTGACACCAATGTCCAAATCTACACCAAAGTACTATACGAGCACTTATATAGATGCATGGAATCCAGAATACCTGACAGGACAAAAATCATCCCCTGCGAGGAAGAGTAAACCTGTCTGGTGGACATCTGCAATAAATAAACTATATAACAAAAGGAAAAAATTGCTGTCCAGGACCAAGAAGGAGCAGGTGCCCAACCCAACTGGAAGCAATCTCTCCTTAGCCTGAACAAGTAAATAAGAGCACTAGTGAAATCCTCTAAAGCCAACTTCGAGTCCAGATTGGCTACATCTACTAGAGGCAATCATAAGGCCTTCTTCACATCTGTCCACAAGCTCAAAGGAAGCACCCAGATCTGTTCAGAACTGGTGGTCAAGGAAGCCACATACACAAATGCTGTAGATATAGCCAACCTAATGGCTGACAGATTCAATGAAAACTTCACCCCTCTGTCTCCCCCATTAGTAAATCAGGACATCCCCAGTACCATCCCCTCCCCTTATCTCTAGGGAACAGGTCATCACTTCCCTCTCAAAGGCAAAAAATACAGCCTCAATGGGACCCGATAACTTCCCAGGATGCATCCTACATGAACGCAGGCATGAACTTGCAGCACCATTAGGCACCCAACTCAACCAAAGCCTGAGTACCGGCTTTGTCCGAGCTGAGTGGAGGGCAGGGTCTACATCATGACGTCGAACGATCAAAAGAGCGAACGCTCTTTTATAGGTTCATAGGTTCATAGGTAGGTACTAGGCTATCTGCCCAAGGGTATTTATAAGCCTAGCCAGAGTGTGTCGGCTTTCGCCGCCCCATTGATTAATTAACTGATCCTCTGTCAAGCAGAGCCAATGAAGTAATTCCAGGGGTGTATTTTCTGTTACCCATCCACTCATCAAGGTTTCTCTTGAAGAGTGTTAGTGAGGGGCTCTGCCTGATGCAATTTGGAATTTTGTTCCAAAGCATGGGGAGTCTCTGTGACAGGAATCTATCCCTCCAGCATGTTCTATTTATTGTTGTGGAGATGTTTAGCTCACTAAATTGCGTGGCTCACAGTGACTTGGATTTCTTTAGGTGGAGCATGTCCATAATTTCTGAGTTGGACGTGGCTTTGTAAGTCAGGCAGAGATCACCTCTGAGTAAGCGATATGCCACTGAGTACAGCCAGAGTTTTTTCAGTTGGGCTGTGTAGGACATATGTTTGAGACCAGTAATCCTCTTGGTGAGGTACTTTTGTGGTCTTTCCAGCTGTTGGAAGGGTCTTGTGAGGTATATCCCAAATGGAGCATTGTACTCTATGATGGGTCTAATGAGCGATGAGTAGAGTGGCACTATAACCTCTTTATTTCTAGAAGCAAGCCCTTTAGTAATTAGATGGGCCACATAGAAGGATTTCCTAACTACTTTGGCAATATGATTGTCAAAGGAAAGATTACTATCTACCTGGGTCCCCAGATCTTTTATTACCTCTTCTGTATTAAGGGGGCTGCCACCTATGTGGTAATTTATGGGTGTTTTGTTTTTCCCAAATGGGATGATTATGCATTTTTTGGCATTTAGCTTGAGGCCATGACTTTAACACCAGGTGTCTATCTCAGTAAGGCCCTTTTGGAGGATGTCCGTGTCAGCCGGAGAGTCAATTATGGCTCCCAGTTTGCAGTCATCAGCAAACTTGGTAAGCCATAGTCCTCCTGTGTTTGTCTGTACTTCTGAGAAGTATATGTCGAACAGTAGGGGTCCTAGGACCGAGCCTTGTGGGACACCACTTGTGACTGGTTTAGAGTCGGACCTGAAGCCCGCTATTCTTACCGTGTGAGTTCTGTCTGTAAGCCAGTTGGCAACCCATCTCATGACGTAGGGGTTTATGTTCAGGCTGCTGTGTTTTTCTGTAATACCTGAGTGGGGAATGGTGTCAAAAGCCTTGGCGAGGTCAAGGTAGGCTGTGTGAACCACCTTTCCTCTTGTCTATGGCCTTGGTGACTGTCCCGAAGAAGTCAACCAGGTTTAGTAGGCATGATCTGCCCTTAACAAAGCCAAACTGGGTCGGATCAAGTGTTTGGAGGTTCCCAATGTCTTTGTTAATGAGTTCCATGATGATGCGCTCCATAGCCTTGCAGACCAGGCTAGTCAGGCTTATGGAGCGATAGTTACCAGGGTCAGTTGTGGCCCCTCCTGTGTGGAGAAGAATAACTGTTGCTGTGCACCATTCTATGGGCACGTAGCCTGTGGAGAGGCTGAGGTTGAACAGCATGTTTAGGTGGGTGGTTAGTTTGTTCTGTAGTTCATGCAAGAAGCAGCCTGGGACACCATCTGGTCCCATTGATGCTGTGTTTTTGGCTTTTGAAAGGGCTGTTTTCACCTGTGCATCTGTGATTTTTGGGATGCTACACTTTTCTGGTATTGTTGTGGGCCCTTTTGGAGGTGAGAGGGGGGTGAAGTTTGCACTGAATCTATCTGCCAGGATGTTGGCAATATCAGTAGGTTCAGTATATTTTGTGCTATTTTGCACTAGTTCAGTGCATATCTGCGAGTTGCCACTTAGATTCTTAACATAGCTAAAGAAGGCTTTGTGGTTATCTTTTGAATCCTTGGCTATTTTTCTTTTGAATTTAGCCTTGGATGATTTCATGAGAGACTGCAGTTTCTTACTGATACTAATCAGGGATGTCTTTCCTTCTTGGGATTTGCTTTTTTTCTGAACTAGTTTCCTCCTTCTATTGTATAGCCTATTTATTGCAGGGGTCCATCAAACTGGTTTCCTTTTCTTAGAGGAGTTAGTCTTGGTTTTGCTAGGGATGGCATGATCCATTCTTCCTTGTAGGTGCTCATAGAGAGCATTTGTAAAGGTTTCTGCATCTTGGGCAGCGTTATCCTTTAGCGTGGGGGCTGTGAAACTTGCCATCTCTGTCTTAAGTAAGGTGAAGTTTGCTTTAGAAAAGATTTTTTACTGTGGTTTCCTTAGTTGGGGGTGTTGGCGGGGTGTGGACATCCATAGTGATTAGTTTATGGTCTGATCTAATCAGTGACGGGTTGGCCTCCGGTGTGGAACACCTGTCACCCATGTTGGTGATGACCAGGTCCAATATGTTTTCACCTCTGGTAGGGGAGTTTACCAGCTGATCCAGGGCATTTGAGTTGATAAATTCCAGGAAGCGCTGGGCCTGGGAATTTGTACTCGAGTAGTTTTCCCAGTGAATGGTAGGGTAATTGAAATCACCCAATATCAGGGTGTTTGGTAGGACCTTCATGTTTTCCAGTGTCTCCAGAAAGGTGGAGTGGTGGTCCTGGGTCATGGAGAGTGATCTGTAGCAGGCCACAATTTGCATTGCAGATTTGCTCGATGTTAGTTGCACATGGATGATCTCAGAGGTATCATGCTGTGCCACTAACCTGGAGGTGTAGGTATCCTTGATGAATATGGATACACCCCCTCCTTTTATGTTTCGGTCTGTGTTCTGTGGCAGAAACGTGTGGTATGAGTTGTAGCCCGTTAGTGCTGGGGTGCTCTCTGGAGCCTTGAACCAGGTTTCAGTTACTGCACAGATGTCGACGTTCTCCATACTGAGGAGTGCTTCGAGCGCGTGCATTTTTAGATTTAAACTCCTGGCGTTGAGTAGCATAACCCTCAGTTTTTTGTTAATTGTGCTGTTTACAGAGGTGGGTTTGACTTTTGAGCCTTGACTAAAAAAGGCACTATGGGGGCAGCAAGAGCCTTGGCCAGTATTCAAAAGCCTAGGGATGACAGGTGCAAGCCGCCTCTTGCAAAGAAATGCGGCTTGTCGAGCATGTCGTCCCAGGCTGACAGACACTGGATCCCCTTTGAATGACACCAGAAACTTAGCCAATTGTTGAAATTGATCATTTTTTCTTTATACTGAGGTATCATTTTTGGTGAGGAGAGGATGCTACTCAGGGTCAGGATCATAACAGCCTGGGCTACATGATCAGAGAGCTCTTCCATATCTCTTTTCATGTAGTCTAGGGAGCTACGTTTCAGGTCATTCACACCAACATGAACAATGACAGAGTCATATTTGTACTTGTTCTGGAGTAACCTGAGTGCTTGTGTTATGTGGCGGATTCTGGCTCCTGACAGGCAGCTAACAGTAACCTTCTGCTTGTCCAGCCTAGTGAGTGGGACGTCAGTGTGCCTGATTATAGAGTCACCTATTACTAGTGTGTTAGGTATGTTATTTCACCTTAAGGGTTGTGATTGTGCAGCACACTGATTTTCTGTTTTATGTGTTGTCTGGTTTGTGATGGGAAGTGCAGGTTGTTTGGTCGAACATTAAAAACCAAAAGCAGTAAATGTCAAACACACGGAACAGTGATTTTTTTTTTCCAGGGAAAGAAATCCTTGTTCCGTTTGTTCGGTATTCAGTGCTTTCAACTTTTAGTGTTCGATAAAAGACCCAGAGACTCCCCATTCTCTGGAATAGACTGCCCATACACATCAAGCAGAGCGCCTCTTTGGCCCTCTTCAAAAGGAACCTTGATGATTGGATGGGAGATAGGAAAATCACCCTGGGGATCATGCCAGTCACCCTGCTAGACAGGGGTCCAGGAAAGTAAATATTGTGGGAAGAAATAGCCAGGGAATTGTTATGGCTAGGCTTATATAGGCCCTAGGGCCAATAGCCTAGTACCAACCTATGAACCTGTGAACCTTTCTCTCTTTTAATCTTTCAACGTCATAATACAGACCTGGAGGACAGCCACTGTCATCCTTTTGCACAAAGGTGGAGCATCCACTGATCTGGGAAATTATAGACCCATCAGCCTTACTAACTTGATCTGCAAGGCCCCCATCAGCCTAACTAACTTGATCTGCAAGGCCATGGAATGGATTATCATGGACCTCATTAAAAGGGACATTGGCAACCTCCAAGCACTCAACCCCACACAGTTTGGCTTTGTCAAGGGGAGGTCATATCTGTTAAATCTGGTTGACTTTTTTGAGACAGTCAGCAAAGCCGTGGATGAAGTGAAGATGGTGCACACCACCTACCTTAACCTGGCCAAGGCCTTCGACACTATTCCCCACTCAGACATAGTAGACAAACTCTTTCAACTAGGTATCAATCCATATGTTATCAGATGGGTAGCAAATTGGCTCACTGATAAAACCCACCTAATCAAAATAGGGGAAGCTACCTCAAGCAGTAAACCTGTAATGAGTGGCATACCTCAGGGATCAGTTTTGGGGCCTCTGTTATTTGGGATATACTTCTCTGAGGTGCAGGCAAAAACCAGCAGTGGCTCTCAATAGAAATTTTCCCAAACAGCAGAGACCTTCAAAACAGAAATGCACTTGACCACAACAACACTGCACAGACCACAGGGCACATAGCTCACCTCCACAGTGTGTCCCTCAACCTAAGCCCCTAAGGCTAAACACCTTTCCCAATTCACTAATCATAGGTGACTCAATAGTAAGGCACACAGATGTCCCACTCACTAGGCTGAATAAGGAGAATGTAACAGTCAGCTGTCTATCAGGTGCCAGAATCTGACACATAACACACGCACTCAGGTCACTCCACAATAAGTACAAGTATGACTGACATTGTGGATGTGGGTGTGAATGACCTGAGATGCACCTCCCTGGACTACATGAAAAAAGAAATGGTGGAGCTCTCTGATTATGTGGCTCAGGCAGGTATGACCCTAGCCCTGAGCAGTATCCTACCATCACCCAGAATGATACGACAGTACAAACAAAAAAATAATTGACTTCAACAATTGGCTAAGTTTCTGGTGTCATTCTAAGGGGATCCAGTATGTGTCTGCTTGGGATGACATGATTGACAGTCTTCATTGCTTTGCCAGAGATGGCCTGCATCTCTCACCCCTGGGATTCCAGGTACTGACTAAGGCTCTTTCCACCCCATAGTGCCTTTTTAGGTGGTATTCCAAAGACCAAATTACCACCATAACAGCTATAAATAAATGCAATCTGAGGGTCATGCTGCTCAATGTTAGGAGTCTAAATCTCAAGATGCACTCAACATTTGTGTTGTAATAGAGTCCTGGTTTAAAGTTGCAGAAAGCACCCCTGCACTACCAGGCTATAACTCATTCCACACCTTTCAGCCCTGAAACATGGACTGTAGCTCCAAAGGCAGCAGTGTCTCCATATTCATAAAGGATATGCACACCTCCAGACTAGTAACCCAGCATAATGCATCTGAGATACTTCAGGTACAACTAACATTGGGTAAGATGGTGATCCAAGGCATAGCCTGCTATAGGTCCCCATCCATGTCCCTAGATTCTCACCCCATGTTCCTAAGCACCATAGAATCTATCAAGGTCCAACTCAACACTCTCATACTCGGAGATTTCAACTACCCCTCCATCAACTGGGAAAACTACCCAAGCACCAATACACTGGCCCAATGCTTCCTGGAATTCATTAATTCCAATGCCCTGGACCAGCTCATTCTTACTCCCACTAGAGGAAGAAACATCCTTGACCTGGTTATTACTAACATGGGCAACCATTGCTCTACACCAGTAGTCAACCCCTCCCTGGTCAGATCTGACCATAAACTTATCACCATGGAAATCCACATCTCACCCACACCCCCCGCAAAGGTAACCACCTTGAAACACTTCTCCAAAGCTGACTTTAGGCTCCTAAAACAGAGGTGGCTAACTTCATGGCACCCATGCCAATGGAAAATCGATACATGATTTTCAAATCATACACCAATGCACTGTATGAACATGTACATAAATGCATGGAACTAGCCTTATCCAAAAGAACAAAGACACTCTCTTCCAAAAGAAGGAAGCCAGTCTGGTGGTCCCTTGCCATTAATAAACTCTACAACAGAAGGAAGAAACTGTTGCAGAAAAAGGTGAAGTCCCAAGACTGGAAACCTCCCTTATTAGCCTCAACAAAAGGTGAGATCCCTCATCAAATCCTCTAAATCCAGTTATGAAAGCAGAATTGTGGCAGACAATAAAAACAATCACAAAGCCTTCTATAGTTATATCAAGAACCTTCATGGCAATACCTAGATTTGCTCTGAGTTACTGCACAATACAGATATTGCCAACATACTGACTGATAGATTTAGTGCCAACTTTACCCCTCTCTCCTCACCAAAGGACCAATCACAATACTGGAAGAATTCCAGGCACCCAGCATTACTGCAGCACAAGTTAAAGCTGCATTGTCCAAGGCCAAGAATACAGCTTCCATAGGACCCAATAATATCCCTGGCTGTGTTCTTCATGAACTACAAAGTGAACAGTCCCCACAACTGCATGCCCTGTTCAGTTACAGCCTCACCTCAGGCTTTGTCCCTACTGAATGGTGCAGTGCTACAGTCATCCCTCTCTGTAAAGGGGGAGCAACTACAGACACTGGGAATTATCATCTCATTAGCCTGATGAGTCTGATATGTAAAGCTATGGAGTGCATCATCATGGGCCTGATTAACAAAGGTATAGGAAATCTCCAAACTCTATACCCCATGCAATTTGGCTTTGTGAAAGGCAGATCATGCCTGCTCAACCTGGTTGATTTCTTTGAGTCAGTCACCAGGGTTGTGGATGAAGGTAAGGCCTACCTTGATCTTGCCAAGGCCCTTGATAGAATTCATCACTCAGGAAGTATTGATAGACTCACCAAACTAGGCATCAACTCCTATATCACTAGGTGGGTTGCAAATTGGCTCACAGATAGAACACACAGTGTGAAAGTCGTAGACTCCAAGTCAGACTGCTGACCAGTCATGAGTGGAGTCCCACAGAGATTGGTCCTGGGTCATCTCCTGTTCAGCATCTACATCTCAGAAGTCCAGACCAACACAAAGGGATTCTGGCTGACCAAGTTCACAGATGACTGCAAGCTGGGAGCCATTATTAACTCCCCAAGTGATGCAGACATCCTACAGAAAGGCCTCAATGAGACCAATGACTGGTGTCGAAACCATGGCCTTAAGCTTAATGCCAAAACATGTGTCATCATCCCCTTTGGTAAAAACTCAGTTCCCACTAATTACCACATCAGTGGGAGCCCACTGAACACTAAAGGCATTATAAGAGATCTGGGGACACAGGTTGACAGTAACCTCTTCTTCAACCACCACATTGCCACTGTGGTCAGAAAGGCCTTCTATGTGGCACATCTCATTACCAAGGGTTTTGCATTCAGGAAGAAAGAAGTCATTGCCTCTCTCTACTCTTCCCTCATTGCCCAATCATTGAGTATAATGACCATTTGGCATGTACCTCACTAGACACCTGCAACAGTTGGAGAGGCCACAGAAGTACCTCATGAAGAGGATCCTAGGCATTAAACACATGTCCTACATGGACAGACACAAAAGACTCCAGCTATTCTCTGTCTCATATCGCCTATTTAGAGGCGATCTTTGCTTGACTTACAAAGCCGTGTCTGACCCAGCTCTGTTAGAAATCCTACATCTAAAGAAATCCCAATCCCTCCACACCACACACTCCAGAGACCTCAACCTCATTACCACAATCAACAGAACATGCTGAAGGGACAGGCTCCTCACCCAGAGACTGCCCATGCTCTGTAATAGACTTACCATACATGTCAAGCAGAGCACCCTGCTGTCCCTCTTCAAGAGAAATCTTGATGAGTGGATGGGTAATAGAACATTTACCCCAGGGATCACTCCAGTGGGTCTACTTGATAGAGGCACTGGGAACTAACATCAGGTGGCACAATGCCTGGTCACTTCTATGGGCTAGGCTTGTGTAGGCTCCAGGACCATTAGCCTAGTACACACCTATGAACCTGTGAACCTATAGCTGACCAAGTTTGCAGATGACTGCAATCTGGGCATGGTCATCAGTGCTCCAAGTGATGTGGACACCCTCCAAGAGGGTCTCATCCAAACAAATGACTGGTGCCAGAAACATGGCCTCAAGCTGAATGCCAAAAAATGCATCATCATCCCCTTTGGGGAGAGTGATGTCCCCACATATTATCACATTAATAGCAATGTCATAAGCATGCAATCGGTCATGAGGGATTTGGGCACCCAGGTTGATAGCAACCTGACTTTTGACCACCATGAATGCTTTCTATATGGCTCACCTCGTAAGTAAGAGTATCTCATCCAGGGACAAGGAGGTCATAACATCCCTGTATTCGTCCCTTATAAGGCCAATTATTGAGTATCAATGCCCCCTTTGGCATGTACCATGCAAAACACATGCAGTATCTGGAGAGACCACAGAGGTTCCTCACCAGAAGAATCCCGGACCTCAAACATCTACTCTACACAGATAGGCTAAAAGCCCTGTCCCTCTACTCAGTTTCATACAGACTCCTCAGAGGTGACTTCAGTTCTGGCATACAAAGCAATTTCAGACCCCATCTTGATGGGACTACTGCATATCTGCAAGTCAAGCTCCACTCGAGTAACCCACACGGGCAACTTCAACCTGGTCTGTGACATCAGTAGGACTTGCTGGCAGGACAAATTTGTGTCCCAGAGACTACCCCATCTGTGGAAAAGACTCCCGTTCCACATCAAGCACAGTACCTCATTGTGCCTTTTCAATTGCAACCTGGATAACTGGATGGAAAACAGAAAATACACCCCTGGGATTCCACCCATGTCCCTGCTGGACAAGGGCTTTTGGTTCTGACTTGTCTAAACATGGGCTAAACTCTTGACTAGGCTTATAAGGGGCTCAGGGCCAATAGCCTAGTAACTTCCTATAATCCTGTGTTCCTATGAACACATGCCAGTGAGCACATTTATTTATCCCGCACCCCTGAGGAGAGGGCTAGCAGTATGCCACTTTTCTGCCATGAAGCACACTACCCTGAGGTACTGGGTGCCATAGACTGCACTCATGTACACATCAAAGCACTGCCTGGTGAGGAGGGTAGAGTGTACGTCAACCACAAGGGGTATCACTCCATCAACTGCCAGGTCATGTGCAATGCCCAGGGAATTTTCATGTATGTGTGTGCTGGCAGCCCTGGCAGTTATCATGACTCCCGTATCTGGCATGCATCATAGCTGTACCAGATGTTTGCCAGGGGGGACATCCCACACAGCCATCTACTGGGGGATGCTGGCTATGCATTGGAATTGTGGATGATGACACTCATCAGAAATGCACACATACCCATTGAAGAATGCCATAATGAGGCACACGCACAAACTAGGAACATCATAGAGCATGTGTTTGGGCTGCTCAAGTCACGGTTCTTATGCCTAGCTATATCAGGTGGAGCCTTGCAGTACTCCACAGCCACATGTGCACAGATGTTCACAGTATATGCCATGCTGCACAATATGATCCTGTGGAAACACTTGTAGCAGGATCAGAGGTCAGGGATACATAGCCCTCCACCAGTCCCTAGGTCCCCACAGCCACATCCACAGGGCAACTCAGAGGAGGAACCCCCTGAGGCTGTCTCTGTAAGCAGACATAGGCATGGCATGGCTTGGCATAGAGGCAATGCATAGCATATGCACTGACAACCAAGGATCCTAGGGACTGACACCTTACTTGCATACATAGTAAAAAGGATGCAAGCCAGACCACACAACATGTACCTAACCAGATACTGGTTGTGTACTGCATGCAACTGTTGCTTTCACAAGGTAAGTCAATCTCTGATACAACAAATCTACAGGTTAGTAGACTATGGTAGCATATGTATGGACCTGGTGCATGTATTCAAGGGAATAGACTGGGCTACTTGTAGAGAATTTACAGCTACTTTGGACAACAGGTACTCTGTCCAATACTATAGGCATCTGTCTCCGTAACCCCTTCTCACATGATTACCCTATCTATCAGTATGTGGCCTATATACATATATATATATATATATATATATATATATATATATATATACATATATAGCTTAATAAATGTATAGACTGATTTACATTCTCCACATATATCTACCTAACACAGTTACATAACGCACACACACAGCTACAGTTAGGTTGACATCCTTGTTACACACACACACATATATATACATATATATATATATATATATATATATATATATATATACATATATATATATATATATATAGATACACACACACACACACACACACACATACACACACACACACACACACACACACACACACACACACACACACACACACACACACACACACACTCACACACGTGTATATGTGTGTGGGGATGTATGAATATCCCTACTTACATGCAGAATGGTGGGGTTATCTGCACCTACACACACAGCAGTTGTCTGATGGTAACAGACCACGACCACATAATGACAGAATACACTCACCCACAAAACACATTGCCTGTGGAATGTCACCCTGTAGACAAACAACAGTGAGCAGGTGGTGTTTGCAATGCAGAACCTGGACAGGCCATATTGTCACTGAACAATTGTCCTCCTACCAAACTGCAACCAGTCAGACATGGTGATACTGGTAACTGTACACACCTAGCAGAGCTATTAACAGGTATCCCACTGCTAGGACACTAGATATAATAACAGCATGAAGCAGCGTCACTTAACAGGCCACACTTGCTGAGTAATACAAGGCCACTTTGCATTGTTAACAAGTACTGTGGCTGCATCCACATGTACAACAGGTATAACCTGTGGTGTGTGCAATAAGTACTGTGAGTTATAGTGTGTAATAGTAGGTAGGTAGGGGTTCTAATCTCAAATCAGCCACCTTGTAAATGTGTGTGTGTAGATATATCCCCTACAGCAATACAGACATATCCAACTGGCCTATGTCTGTGCAATGATTATTCATTTTATGGCCCTATGACTAATTGCCAGCCTCTCCATTGTCCTCCTTTACAAGACCTGTTGATGCCATCCACCTTAACAGCACTGGCTGACAGCCTAATAACAGATAAGCTCTGTGGCACATATGATAACTAGTTTGTTCTTTAGTGTGTATTACTTGATAGGTAGGGGTTCTAATCTCACATAATCTGAGTGTGTATGTGTATAAATATGTTCCCTTGCAACAGCACACATATGGGCTATTTATGTGCAATGGTCATAAATTTTACTGCCCTGTGACTAGTTGCTGGCCCTAAATAGCCCACATCTACTTAGGCATAACTTCTATCTGCCACCACCTACATTTGTATGTATGGAAGATCCAGGTGACATGTATCAAGGGTAGCAGACCTTGTCACAAGGTATGCATGCTTGATTACACTGACTGCCCCCATTGTACCTGACACACTGTTCAGCATATATGTACCTAGGTAACCACGCATGTATACAACCTTACCTTGCCAGTGTCATATTTCTACTGTGCTGTTATTCCATCGTGTGCCACTGTATTGCCGCCAAGTCTTCATAGCTTAGCCACTCAGACCCCTGTAACAGAAACATACACAGGTCTGTAAAACACCTGTCATTCTATAACACTACTGCCAGTCTAACGTCATGCAACAAAGATACACAAAGTTTGATGTGTAGTAATGACACATGGTAGCATAAAGCACCTGTCATGGCCCACATCTGCCATGGCATAACAATACCACACTACATAACTACATGTAAAGTAATAAAGTCACCCTGTGCCTCAGACACATATTTGCATGTCCCTGAATCAATGACATGGATGGCAGGGATGTGGCATAGGTATTATCACATCCACAGGGTGTGGTGTGGGGGTGCCAGAGGCCTAGGCTGTGCCAAACAATTGACAGCATGTGTGTGCATCAAGAAGGAGTGCTGGTTAGATGGGCCATGGAGAGGTTCCGTGTGTATCTGTTGGTGACCTGCATGTGACAGTGATGTTTGAGGGTGTGCGTGTACACAGTCAAGTCCAGTGCTATCCCTACATATGTGCATGTTGAACAGCTGTGGACCACACATGGCAGAGTGGACATTTCACAGTCTCTGGCCATCAACATGGGAACTGGCTCTGCCAGTAGTGACACCAGCACCACCATGCCCAAGGTCAAATGTGGTGCTAGTAGCCAATGGTGACTGATGTCTGCTGGGCCCGTGTCCCCCACAGGACCACCCAGAACCACATTCCCATGGCCTGCCATGTCATGGTGTGTACATCACACTTCCTTCTCTAGTGCTGGAAGTACTGCCACTACAGGAGCATGAGTGTGTATAGCCACGTGCAGTCTCAGCAGATGGTGTTGCTGACCTATGTCCATGTGTTCGATGCCCTACTTCAACCAGATCTTCCAGCACAGACAATGTCCAGTGAAAGACTGACACTGTCTCAACCCACCACCTGTCCACTACATCATCTATGTCATCACCAATGCAATGGAGGCAGTCACAGATGTCAGTCTGTGCTGCACCTATAATCTTGAGCATCCGTCTGGTGTTGCCTTCGGAATATGCCTGTGATCCATGACGGATCGAAACATGCGGTGAGTGACTTGTGATGTGACACTTGTGACAGGTGGTGGATGGGCAGCAGTCCTCCTCCGAGCACCCCTGTTAGTCTGCCTGTGTGAGACCTCACCAGCTATCTGGCTATGGCCAGTGTATACACTCACTGATGCCATAGTTGTCACACTGTCCTGTTCAATGTCGCCACCTTCTGACTGTCCGATATATGTGGCCTCAGGGGACTGGGTATGTCTGGGCATACTGGCTGTGTGTGGTGACAATGTGGGATGTCAACCCTTCGGACAGATTCAGCCACCAAACAACCCCACCTGTGCTTCACTATGGTCACCATCATCATCATCACAGTCCGATGAGACACTGACATCAGGTTGTGAGGGAGACAGATGCCAACCCCCACATTCACCTGTGAGGAGGAAGACCAAATAAGTGCATTACTACCTGCACTATTATGTATGGTAATCCACACAGACACATTCAGATAAGGAGCCACAACTGCATTACAACACACAACATACACATAAAAGATAGGCCCTTTATAATATGCACTGCAGCTACACCTGGTTAACTTTGCCAGTACAATACACCTGTGATATAAACAATATGACAGTGTATCTGATAGACCTGTAACTAAAACCCAGTGCACCTTTCTTGAGCATAATATACCAGTTGTAGTATCATTGCCTTAGGTATGCACCATCTCCCTATTGTGTATAAACAGGCATCTTGGAGTGAATGGCTCCTGTATAGCAGGCTGCATAGTCCTTATTAATAATAAGTGAAAATGTGTTAATGTTCTTGCAAATACACAGCTGTGATTACCCATTATATGCACTTCAGTTAACTGCTCTGAAATGGCACATACAACTATTTTACTCTGGCTAAGCATAACAGTTGTGCCTAGGGCAACATGGCAGCCCTTAACATTCTTGGGGTATATATCATCTGTAAAACAACAGTATCACACTTACCAGATACAGGACCATGGACTCCAGCCACACCTGATGTACCTGTGTAAATGTGAGGGAGAGGTATTGTTAGCAATACAGAATGTTGCATTGTTATAAGGTAATATGTGTATATATCCACATGTACAGTAGCAAATGTGTTACTACCTACATTGCTGAAATTCTGAGTATGTGTGCACAACTGCTTGTTAAAACCAACACCCACCCCCCATGCAGATAGACCTGACACCCCTGTACTGGTACACAGAGCCTGCCACAATGACTGATACAGTATTACACTGATGAACACAGTAAACTTACCTGGACACTACTCTGATGTGATCGCTGTGGCACCCACCTCCAGGATGTATGGGGTGATGGATGGCTGGGAACTGGTGGTTGATCAAAGGTTCACCAGGAATTCCTTTGTGACTGAGAGGGGTTGCACTGTTGCAAGATCTCCACCAGTGGCAGCACAGTCCCTGGCCACAGCAGCTGCCCTTTGCCATGCAGCATTGACCATATCTGTGGCCCAGTGTCAGAGCTGCTCGTGGGTCCTGTCCTGTTGGGCAATTTGTTTCACTGCCTTGATGAGGTCATCTCACAGTGCTGCATGTTGGTCATGATTTTGGCAATTCCTGGACAGCAGAATTTGGTGACGCAGTCTGAGGCCATCCAGGATAACATTATTTTCTGTTGCTGTAAATACTGGGCACCTCTTGCAATACATCATTCCTGGAAGACAACAAGAGGTGAACACATCACAGGACCAGATACATGGAAATCCACTATATACAGACCCTGCACAGCCAAAATGGGCTTCACTATCCAGCACTCCCTCACATGTCATACCCCAAACTCATCACCAAGATACTAGCAATAACGTAATAATAATAATAAGTAGCAATTAATAACTTATTAATAAATAAGTCCCTGTGTGCTGTGAAAAAGTCTGCTGTATGTCTCTACACCCGTCACTACAGTCTACTGTGGTGTGTCCCCTACAGACAAAGTCCCACTACTATGTCATATAGCCACTGTCAGGCAAATAGCTGTGTGCTATTACAACTATATGGGGATAGTCCAGCAACACCAGTGTGCTACAATGACAGACAGCGATCCAAACCTGCAGTAGTATATCTTCTCTGTAGGCATCATACCTCTCCACTACACAGATGTTTACAGAATGTGAAGGTGTGACTCATAGATGTGGTCCTTTTGGCACAAACATGTGAATGTCTGACAAACAGTTGGGCAATCATTGAGGGTTGTTGTCAGATTATAGAGAATCTGGCTGTCACATGCCAGACCCCTTAGAAAACACTTATGCTACAGTAATCTCTGTTAGTCTATTCATAGTCTTACTTTGTATGGCCGATATGTACACTCTGTCACTGAGTTTGGGCCTGTGCCCCCACTAGTAATGGCTATGACCTGAATTCCTGCTGTAAGGGATTGACAGATATGTTAGCCATAGCTCTCAAGCAATGAGGTATGAATGTCAACAAAATAGTGACCTAGCCAGAGTACATCCGTGACAGCCAAAGACACTTTTACAATGACTGATATATTTGTGTGTGACACTGACAGACTAAGAGGAGGTTTAACTCATTATCCACTAGGAGCCAACCATTGTAGGAGGGAGTAACAGGGGCAGATCTGTGATTTGGTTCAAAGCAGGGACAGTTGAGAGGTGAGTCTGTCGCATTGGACAGCAGAGTATCACCACCATGTCAATGCCATAGATGTACTACAGGCCTACTGTTGCAATCCTTTTTCCACCATACCTCCATCCTCCCATCTGCACCCCTTTGTATGGGCACATGCATTACTTTACCTGGTAGACTGAAGTAATCCTTTTTTGACCAGATCCTCTGCAAACAGCTTGCTAAACCATAGTTTTTCTTAGTAAAGCAACATACATACCTGTTCCCTATAGGCAGCTGATTGCCTTTTGTAGGTAATGCTCATTAACTGGTAATTGCTTGTGCACCAATCTGTGGCTCAGACTTGCTAATTGCATCCAAAACAGCTGGGTCGCACTTTCAGTAACCAATGACATGGCACCACAGTTCAATATTTAAGGCCTTCATGTAGGCCTTGGCCTCTTTCTTAATCTTTGAGATGGACATTAGTGAGGTGTGAAGATTACAGCATCACAGAGGGTAGGTACAAATACTGTCTACTCTTAAGATTTATGAGGTATGTCCACAGATTTGCATGATATGTTTGGCCATTGTCCCATGACATTGTGATTATCTGGCAGTTCAGTGGCAAACATTATGGGCTGAGGTCAGTAAGGAGAGAGAGACATGTGAGTGTCAGATGTCATACCTATTAGAATATGCATGCTTATGTAGTAGCTGCTATTATATCAGCTCACTGTCTTTGTAGGGGCAAACTGTGAAACATGTCCCTGTTTCCGGTCCCCCCCACACCCTTTATGTATGGTTTTGTCTGGATCCCTTGTCCTATGGTGTTATGAGGTATGGTAGGCCTGTAGCAGCTAGCTTAACATACAGCTGCATATGTTCCAGGCTGCAGCTGCTGCAGCCTAGAACACATAGGGAGGAGTGTGAACTCCTTGGAGGACAGCAAACTATATGTGCAATTGAGACAGTAGTGTCAGCTGTGTTGTCACAGCAGATCTAGGGTAAGGGTATCCTTTAGAGTCCAGTCTGGGTATGTGCATAAGGTAAATCTGTTATGTAACAGTGCCAATCACAGAGTAGTAGGCGACACATAGTTTGGCTATACAAATATGTGCAGTGTGTCCCTTCCTTCAGAATTTTGACTTGCAAACATGGGTAGAAATTAATACAGAAGCATCAACCTATATGGGTTAAAATTGCATGACTCGGTCATTACTTGCTGTGTTTACAAGAATGTAATTGATGTGCGACATACTGGATTTGAACCCAAGACTTGAGGGTGGAAAAATATGCTACATACAAGGCATTTAACAGACTGAGCAACTAAGTTAGTGCTGCAGCTGGTGTATTTGCAAGATTTATTTTTTTATTTTAAACAAATGTTAAATCATCATCATCTTCTTTCGGCTGTTCCCGCCACAGTGGATCATCTGTTTCCATTTCTTCCTGTCCTCTGCATCTTGCTGTGCACACCAACCACCTGCATGTCCTCTTTCACCACACCCATAAACACCCATAAACCTCATCTTAAGCCTTCCTCTTTTCCTGTTATCTGGTAGCTTCATCCTTAGCATCTTTTTCCCAATATACTCAGCATCCCTCCTCAGCACATGTCCAAACCAACGTAATCTTGCCTCTCTGGCTTTGTCTCCAAACCTTCCAACCTGGGCTGACCCTATAATATACCTAGTCCTAATCCTGTCCACCCTCGTCACACCCAGTGCAAATCTTAACATCTTTAACTCTGCCACATCCAGTTTAAACTCCTGCCTTTTTGTCAATGCCACTGTCTCCAACCCATATAACATAGCTGGTCTCACTACCCTCTTGTAGACCTTCCCTTTCACTCTCACTGGTACTCGTCTGTCACAAATCACTCCTGACACTCTTCTCCACCCACTCCATCCTGTCTGTACTCTCTTTTTCACTTCTCTTCCACACTCACCATTACTTTGAACTATTGATCCCAAGTATTTAAACTCATCCACCTTCGCCACCTCTACTCCTTGCATCCTCACCATTCTTCTATCCACCCTCTGATTCACACACATATATTCTGTCTTAGTCCTGCTGAACATCATTCCTCTTCTCTCTAGAGCATATCTCCATCTCTCCAGGGTCTCCTCCACCTGCTCCCTACTCTCACTACAGATCACAATGTCATCTGCAAGCATCATAGTCAACGGAGACTCCTGTCTGATCTCGTCTGTCAACCTGCCCATCACCATTGCAAATAAGAAAGGGCTCAGAGCTGATCCTTGATGTAATCCCACCTCCACCTTAAATGCAACTGTCATTCACACCACAGACCTCACCACTGTCACACTACCCTCATACATATCCTGTACCACTCTTGCATACTTCTCTGTAACTCCCGACTTCCTCATACAATGCCACAACTACTCTCTAGGCACCCTGTCATATGCTTTCTCTAAGTCTACAAAAACACAATGCAACTCCTTATAACCTTCTCTGTATTTCTCCATCAACCCCTTAGAGAAAACATCACATCTGTAGTGCTCTTTCCCGGCATGAAACCATACTGCTGATCACTGATCATCATGTCCCTTCTTAACCTAGCTTTCACTACTCTTTCCCATAACTTCATGCTGTGACTGATCAATTTAATCCCTCTGTAGTTACTACAGCTCTGCACATCACCCTTATTCTTAAAAATCGGTACCAAAACACTTTTTCTCCATTCCTCAGGCATCCTCTCACTTTCCAAGATTTCATTAAACAATATGGTTAAAAACTCCACTGCCATTTCACCTAAACACCTCCATGCTTCCACAGGTATGTCATCTGGACCAACAGCCTTTCCATTCTTCATCCTCTTCATAGCTATCCTTACTTCCTCCTTACTAATCCATTGTACTTCATGATTCACTATCCCCACATCATCCAACCTTTTCTCCATCTCATTCATCAACCCCTCAAAGTACTCTTTCCTTCTCCTCAACACACTCTCCTCGCTTGTGAGTATATTTTCCTCACTATCCATTATCACCTTTACCTGCTGCACATCTTTCCTAGCTCGATCCCTCTGTCTAGCCAATTGGTACAGGTCCTTTTCTCCCTCCTTAGTGTCCAACCTTTCATATGACTCTTCATATGCCTTATGCTTAGCCTTCACCACCTCTCTCTTTGCCATGCACCTCATCTCCTTATACTTCTGTCTACTTTCTTCATCTCTCTGACAATCCCACTTCTTCTTTGCCAACCTCTTTCTCTGTATACTCTCCTGTACTTCCTCATTCCACCACCATGTCTCCTTGCTGTCCTTCCTCTGTCCAGATGTCATACCAAGCACCTTTCTAGCCATCTCCCTTACTAGCTCTGCTGTAGTTACCCAGCTGTTTGGTAACTCTTCACTGCCACCCAGTGCGTGTCTTAACTCACCCCTGAACTCAACCTCACAATTACCCTTTTTCAATGTCCACCATTTGATCATTGGTGCTGCCCTCACATTCCTCCTCCTCTTCTTAATCACCAACGTCATCCTACAAACCACCATCCTGTGCTGCCTAACTACACTTTCCCCTGTCACCACTTTACAGTCTCCAATCTCCTTCAAACTGGCCCTCCTACATAAGATATAATCCACCTGTGTGCATCTTCCTCCACTTTTGTATGTTACCTTATGCTCCTCCCTCTTGTTAAAATACATATTCACCACAGCCATGTCCATCCTTTTCGCAAAATCCACTATCATCTGACCTTCTCCATTCCTTTGTTTAACACCATACCGATCCATCACTTCCTCATCCCCTCTGTTCCCTTCACCAACATGAAATCTGCTCCAATCACCACTCTCTCACCCTTGGGTACAGTCATCACTTCATCCAACTCACTCCAAAATTTTTCTTTCTCATCCATCGCACACCCAACTTGTGGAGCATATGCACTAACAACATTCATCATTACACCATCAATTTCCGGCTTCATAAACATCACTCTGTCTGACACTCTTTTCACCTCCAAAACACTCTTAGCATACTTCAGGATAACTCTTACTCATTTTCTCCTCCCATCCACACCATGATAAAACAATTTGAACCCACCTCTGATACACCTAGCCTTACTCCCCTTCCATCTGGTCTCTTGCACACACAATATACCAGCCTTCTGTCTGTCCATCACATCGGCTAGCTCTCTCCCTATACCAGTCATACTGCCAGCATTCAAAGTTCTGACCCTCACTACAACAGTCCTAGCCTTTCTCCTCTCTTCCTGCCTTTGGCCATGCCTTCCTCCTCTTCTCCTCCTTTGGCCAACAGTAGCCCAATTTCCACCAGCATCCTGTTGGCTAACAGTACTGGTGGCGGTCATTGTTAACCCAGGCCTCGACCGATCCGGTATGTAAATATTTACTGGTGTCCGTATGAATTATTTGGTGAAGTTTTATACTGGATGCCCTTCCTGATGCAACCCTCCCCATTTATCCGGGCTTGGGACCGGCACAAAGAAATGCACTGGCTTGTGCATTTCCAGTGGCTGGATTTTTAATGGACACACTGCACATTTATTTAAACAAATGTTAAATAAATAAATGTGCAGTGTGTCCCTACCTACAGACATTTGACTTGCAAACATGGGTAGCAGTTAATGCAGTAGCAGCAACCTATATGGGTTAAAATTGCATGATTCAGTCATTACCTGCTGTGTTTACAAGAATGTAATTAATATGCAACACACTGGATTTGAACCCAGGACTGAGGGTGGCAAAATATGCTACATGTAAGGAATTTAATAGACTGAGCTATTGAGTCAGTGCTGCAGCGGGTGTATTTGCAAGATTTATTTTTTTATTTTAAACAAATGTTAAATAAATAAATACATAAATAAATAAATGTGCAGTATGTCCCTATCTACAGACCTTTGACTTGCAAACATGGTTAGCAGTTAATGCAGTAGCAGCAGCCTATATGGGTTAAAATTGCATGACTCAGTCATTACTTGCTGTGTTCACAAGAATATAATTGATGTGCAGCACACTGGATTTGAACCCGGACTTGAGGGTGGCAAAATATACTACATAAAAGGAATTTAATAGACTGAGCTATTGAATCAGTGCTGCAGCAGGTGTATTTGCAAGATATATGTGCATAAATACAGTCTGTGACACATCTGAATCCATCATTATGTGCATGGCTTTCAAAGGCAGTTGTTGTGCAACAGGGTCCCAGTTGTACGCATGTACTTTGCCATTGCTGCCTTTACAGATGTGTTTAAAGATGTTGCTGATAAAAGGGAACAATTACCTGCTATCATACCTCTTAACCTCTTAGAGCAAGAAATCTAGACTTGCCACTACTTTGCCAGTAAAATAAGATTTTATGGAAACCAGACAGAAAAATACGGGGCAAAACACTAGACATTCTGCAAAAATCTGTACAGTTGACAGGTATGCCTACTATCCTAGGCCTCACATACATCAATTATTATATATTTGGCTGTTTACTGGTGTAGTGTTTGCATCACAGCCACAGGTACACTTCCCTTTTTCCCATTATGTGTCCTTGCATTCTATCAGTGGCAATCAGTATATTTTGCTCGAAACAGATGCTTTCATTCAGAGCTGAGTAGCCTAGTGGGCTAATCCACTCTGCTGTAGTTAACAGGGGGCCTGAGTTCTAGCTGTGGCAGGGATGACATTTTGCAGATGTGCCTAACACTCTGAGAAACACATAAAATCATTAAGGCACTTTAAGCACATGTAAGCGGGTTTGCGAGGCATGCTGCATCGCTCCGCACAGACCCATGCTAAAAATTTAAAAAAGTAAAAAAAGGGGGGTGAAATTGGGGCAAGCAGGGGGGAAACCATACTTAAAGGCAGGTAGGAATGTGCAGGAAGGGTATAGGAAAGGACCACAGTTTTCCATTTCATGTATAGCAACAACTGTGTGGATTTTACAGACTTTGTACATGAATTTGGAAAAAGAGGGGTGAGGACAACATAAATGTGTTATCAAGCCAATTGGACCTAATTAGTTGTGTCCAGTGGACATGTGCAAAATGGAGAGCTATGTATGGGGCAATATTTTTTGTGGGACAGATGCCCATTTTTTATAAGGTGAGAGTGTAATGGTGAGGGACGGATGTAGGTACATGTGGGGAGGTCAGTTGGGTAGGAGAGGTTGCATTTGCAAACAGAGAAGACAGAGAACACTTACACATCAGGTGGCCCTATATAACTACCATGGTGTACTGTGGACTGATGTAGTGTGACTGTGCTATTGACATAATCATGTCGATGATACATCTCTGACAGAGGGATTACATTACAGCAATTACAGTCAGTGACAGTATGTGTACAGTACAGAGAGTAAACAACCATCATGCCTTTATTTGCAGGCATGGGGATAGAACTTCAGCAAACTTTCACAGGCACTCCAGGCATACAGCCATATCGAGATTAAACATTGTATTTATTTTTTTTTTAATTTTATTATTATTGTACTTTTTGCCTTTATTTTACAAGTCTTATCACATTTTTAGTCAATGGTGTTAACAGTCTGTTACATCTGAACACACAAATTATTTACTCATAATAAGGGCTACTTCATCCATTTACCTGTATTTCCTGTGGAGAGAACATCTGTCATCAATATGTAACTGATTCAGTAATATTTATTACTACATGTTATGGGATTCGAACCCTGGTATGTGTGTGGCAAAATGCACTTTAGACAGAACATTTAAAAAACTGCACTACTGAATCACTGCTGATTACTGACTGATATTTGCCTAGAGCTCACCTGGAAAAAAACTATGACCTGGTAATAACACTACAGTTTTATACTTGACTGCAGTGACAGTTGAACAAACATGCATGAGATTCATGCATGACAGAGATACTATTTAAACTATAAAGTACTACATAAAAAGCAGGTGTATACAATATACTGTTAATAGGGTGGAAATATCTGTGAAGTCTACACACCATATCAGATTATTGGGTTGGCTACTTCACCCATAAACAGTTGTAGATAGTATATTTGCAGTCTACAGCTATTACACTGTCATATTGCTTCAGGTGTTATTGCAGAACAGGAGTCATAACGCATTTCTTCTAATACAGCTCTGAATCTACAGTTACTGTATAACACTCTTTAATAGTTATACCTTGAGGCAGGTAGTGGTATTCGTTTTTGTTTTTATTTCACAGCAGTGTTCATAATTAATTTCATGCAAAACAGCCCTAATTGCTCACATACTGCACAACACAGCTTTATTGGGGCAACCTCATGCAGGTACTGAATTAGTTTTGAGACTTTATTGCACAACAGTTGATGTAATGCAGGTGGTGCACTATAGCTGTAATTCCACAATTATTGCAGTAGTAACTTTATTTCATTTTCATTATCAGGGTTAATGTTTTAGTCTTCCATATTTATTGCACTATAGTTTGCAGTTATTGCAGTACAGGGCTACGTCCACATTTATTGCAATACACAAATCTTTACTGTATATACCTATTGGCAGTTAATGAATTACTCTTTCTTGCTTATTTGACTATAGCTTGCAAATTAATTTGTACTTACCACACTCACAGCACAACCTGGCCAAGTGCCCAGCATGTGCCTCTAGGTTGTGAGCTCTCTCCTCTGCAGATGTAGGGAGAGAAGCACACCATTATGCATACCTGTCTATCAAACACTCAGATTAGGTATTGGTGAAACAATGCTAACAATACTTACAAACTTTTGGGGCATTCCCAGACCAAGCTTCCCAGACCCAGGTGTTCAGAAGATCCCCCTTCTGATGCTTCAGGTCATCGTAGTGGTTATGGACCTGCTTACCTGTGTAGGGGATACCTGTTGGGCTGATGAGATCATGTACCAGCTGGTCCCAAGCCTCTGCCTTGCACTCTGAGCCCTGGAACTGCCCCTGCAGCAGCTGGTCTTCCTAGTCTTTCATCAGGAGTCCAACCATGACCCTGGACTCCAGAATGCCTCACCACCATGACTGGAAGCGTGCACCCTCTCCAACACCTGCCATAGTTCCTGCCCAGTTCAGATTCCAACTGGTTACGCTGTTCCACCTGTTGCACGTAATATACGCCATTGGCCAATTTCTAAAAATGTGGAGCATCACTTGGCACTGTGCAAACCAGCAGAACTGAGCTGAGCAGTGCTTAAACTGGCTATGCTTAGCAGTGTTTAACAGTGCGCAAACTAGCTAAGCACAGTCAAGTAATGCTAAGCACTGCGAAGCAGTGCATAAACAAATTTTTTAAGCAGTGCTTAGCAGGTCTGAGCAGAACTTAGCTGAGTGCAACAGATTAGGATTGAAAAATAATCCTAATAATTTGTCTTGGAAAATAAATCCTTCATTTCCCTTCTGCGTATTCAAAACCTGCACCTACTCCACATAAGACTATAACTCTAACCACTTGGCTATGTGAAATGCTGCCATGCATTTACATAAACCTCTGAGCTGTCTTTAAGCACTGCTAAGCACTGCACCACACTGCACAAACCAGCAAAGCTGTCCTTAAACTTGATCTTTGAATCACAAATTAAATATGCTGCACAAACTTAAAAAAATAAATTAATTAATTAAATATATTGATATAATGCACTTGGACAGTGCATGGGGTGTGTTACTCATCTGGGGACACAACTGTTCACACACTCCTTACACTGATTCAGTAACTATGTTCCATGGCTCTCCCTCATGCCATCATTAATATGCATGGCATACTACCGAGGGGTAACCGTGTACACAGACACAGTAACTTCCATGTAGGCTGTACACTATGCCTACACAAATTTTATTAAATCTGGGGAAGTGTTTGCATGCTTCAGGAGCAATGTAAGGAAGGATTTTTTTGCAGAAAGAATCATGGATACATGAAGAAGCTTTCCTACCTGTCAAGGCTGTGAAATGAAAAGGAGAAAACTGTGAAGAATTGTAAGATGGTAAGAAGCAGATCCGTGACAACTCTGTGATGGTAAGAAGCATGCCTTTCAACATGCAGCTATTGAAAATAGGTATAAAGGCCCTTTAAAGTAGGTACATCCCCCCAAAAATGTAAACATCTAATTAGCATAAAATTTGAATACCAAATAGAAAATAGCTCTCCCTGCTTCAAGTAGGAATGTGGGATATATTTAGAAATACATTTAAAAAAGACAAAAATGATGGAAAATATTAGCACTTCACCAGAGCCAGAACAAATCTGTAGAGTTTAATGAATTGCATTGCAAAATTCTACCTCACAAGGTTATTTATTTTTGCATCTGAAAAAGTGTAATATAAGATGAGTGTGCCCTTTTCTTTAAATTATTGGTGCCACTAGTATGTTTGTCATGTAGTTTAGTGTAATTTACTGTGCAATAAACATCTTCAAAAATCACATATGATAACAGCATTCAGAAAAGTGTATAAAGAGGCAAATTAAGCTTGAAAATAAGGACATATTTCCAAAAATAGGGCCATCATGCACAGGTGTAAATCATGCCTATAAATACTTAAGTTCTTTGAAAACTATGACAGATGAGAGGCCCAATAGGAAAAATTAGTAAATTAACTAGGATTGTGCATTTTGCCATTAAATAGGCAGGTGAAAATAGACTATGAGTGGTTCTGCATTGGCTTCCTAAAATTATGAACTACTTAATTTACACCGGAACCTCTGCAACACAAATGGGACTCTGAATAGTCCACTCAAAAATAACTAATTAGGGACCTCAACATACTGTGCTAAGTTGCAAGGAGGATTAGTGCAAGAGTCCTATACTCACTCATACATTGCTGTGGCAACTTGACATTCTAAGGATGTCATGGTGGGGGTGTGGCTACAAGCAGAGCTTAGTGATTGGCTGGGTATGGCTGATTTTTTATTTTTTTTTTTTTAGATTACTTCCTATAACTGCACAGGAGTAGTGGAGCAGTACATTATATGTGTGTAGTGCATGGAGCACAGTGATTACGCCCAGATATTTGGAAAAAGAAATCAGTTAAGTGCTACTGTAATGTGAGACCTAATCATAACAAATATTAAGCACCCCTTGGTTAACTTGTTCAGACTGGGTCCCAAGCTAGGCAGTCAAATTTGCAAGTACTGACCAGCAAAGACAGTGGCAGTCTACTGTCTGTACTGGTAATGTGTCCCTGATTTCCTGTTATAAACTTTGAAAGTAGTTAGAATAACAGGATGTGTGTTCACCTGCATTTTCTGAAGAATATGAAGTCTGAAACTCAAATGTATGTCAATTTTAGTGACTTCAATCCTCAGAGATTTGTCCAAATATCTAAGGTTTTATGAGGAACAGATTAAATATACATGGCAAAAATCTGGACAGATGAGAGGCATGGCAAGTTGAGGGTAAACACAAGAGACTGTTACACTGAGCATTTGCTAAGTGCTTTATGGCTTTGAAAACCAGCAAAACACGTACCCTTTTTTCCCTGTAAGTAGTAGTATATGGAGCAGATAGAGCTCCTTGTACTTCAAAGAATTATGACTGAGTCTCTGATCATAAGCCTTAATTATGTGTTCTCAACATGGATGTCAAGAGACCTCATATGTTGCATGCAGATTCTGCAAAAAAATACTGTGGTGCTGGAGAAACCTCTATAACCAGTACAATGGATGATAAAAAGTTGCTTAAATTATTTTGAGGACCATGTGTTTGATTAATGAAGGACACAACATATGAACAGCCTGCTATGAGTTGCAAGCTGCTTATGCTGAATGCTTGTTGATTCAATTAGCTATTTTGCCTTGCACTAATCTATGACTAATTACAAGGCTTTATTTACCCTTACCCTAGGCTCACCACTTGTTTCTCATGACTGTCTTGCAGAGATCCACAAGCCAACTGACAAAATATGCTGCAAGTAATGTTATAAAACTCAGTTTCCTCTTCCTTTGCTGTGCGACCTTACTAACTCGTCACTTGAGAAGCAATGCAGATGAAAAGGCTTAATCTGAGCTTTGCCTAGACAAGTACTGACAGCTCTGGCTTTCTAGTGACTATCATTAAATCTATGATTTGTAGCACTGCTGTGCTAAGAAATGATTCATTAACCTTGAAACTTTTATAACTGATGGAATAAATGTAAATGACAATTTCCGGGTATAAGCTGACATATGTAAGGTACTACCTGTTCAGAGATGAGATATAGCATCTGGTCTGCTGACAAATTAATCTTCTAAGCAACCACAAAAGTGTAGGTAATTAATCAGGATGTGGTTAAATCAGTGTTTTTTTTAATTTGATAACTGGGTGAGGGGACTGATACAGACATAAGGTTTCTTTTATGTACGAGCTAGGAGAAATGCAAAATGTTATCAATGGAAAGGAAAAAAAGTAATCTAATACTTGCTACCGTCAATCAATATAAGTAACGACCAGCCCAGAAAGAGTGTCAAATAAAGCATTTAGTTTTCTTCAAGGATCTGTTATACAGTCATAAGCATGTATTCTGTGGACCTCTTTTTTATTTGTTACTCTAAGTCAGTATAATATTTGAAAGTATGTTGGGTTTACAGTATATATTTTAAATTCAATGTAGATTTGTTCATCTTGTTTGCTATGTTTTGGGCAGTGCAGTGGTTCAGTTGTTAATAGATCTCTG
The DNA here is from genome assembly GCF_019279795.1 of Protopterus annectens. Lineage (NCBI taxonomy): Eukaryota > Metazoa > Chordata > Ceratodontiformes > Protopteridae > Protopterus > Protopterus annectens. Next base: position 102,815,345 of record NC_056749.1, on the reverse strand, counting down.
TCTTATTATTTCAAACTCCATTCATTACCTGTGTAAAGTTTATTTGTCCTCCCTATGCATAGGCACATTTCCTGTGTAGCGTTTACATGTTTACCTGTGCGTAGGCAGGTTTCCTATGTAGAGTTTACATGTTCTCCATGTGCGTAGGCAGATTTCCTGTGTAGAGTTTGCATGTTCTCTCTGTGCGTAGGCAGGTTTACTGTGTAGAGTTTACATGTTCTCTCTGTGTGTAGGCAGGTTTCCTATGTCGAGTTTACATGTTCTCCCTGTGTATAGGCAGGTTTCCTATGTAGAGTTTACATGTTCTCCCTGTGCATAGGCAGGTTTCCTATGTAGAGTTTACATGTTCTCCCTGTGCATAGGCAGGTTTCCTATGTAGAGTTTACATGTTCTCCCTGTGGTAGACAGATTTCCTGTGTAGAGTTTGCATGTTCTCCCCGTGGTAGGCAGATTTATTTATTTATTTATTTATTTCCAATTTGATGACCGGGGGAGTCCACTGGGCCAAGCAAAGCCCATTTCCATTGGTGGCCCAGGGAGAAAAGCTCCAAAAGCAGTTAACAGAATACATCATAAGTAAAGTATGGAATATACAGTATACAAAAGCATAAATATACAATTTAAAATACAAATACAAAATCAGGCAGTATATGTTTAAAAAAACACAAATGTTAAAATGTAGATATTTCCTTTGTAGAGTTTGTATGTTCTCCCTGTGCATAGGCAGACTTCCTCTGTAGAGTTTACATGTTCTCCCTGTGCGTAAGCAGATTTCCTGTGCAGAGTTTGTAAGTTCTCCCTGTGCATAGGCAGATTTCCTGCAGGCATTCTAGTTTCTTCCCATATGTCCATTACATGCTGCTGTAAACTGTCCATATCTGTCCTTGACTTTAAGGTCCAGGTTGTGCTTGAGAAGTGTTCAGAATGGATCAGGTCACTTATGTGGTTAATGAATGACTATATTAAATTAAATTAAATTAAATTGCATAACCTGTGTTTTTTCAAATGAGAATACATAGTTAGAAAACTCTCAAAAAACATAAAATAATGTGAAAGACAATGATGCACACATGGATGTCTGTGTGTGTGTGTGTGTGTGTGTGTGTGTGTGTGTGTGTGTGTGTGTGTGTGTGTGTGTGTGTGTGTGTGTGTGTGTGTGTGAGTAAGAGAACAGTCAGCCATGTTCTGATGGAAAAAGAAAACAAAATGTTGGGTCTGTATAGCTTATCCATTAAAACAGTAATCTGAGATGCTGAGGCTGTCCTCATCAGACAGTTAAGCAAAATTTAATTTTAATGAGCTATGCAGAGAAAGCAAGATAGGGCAATGTATGGTTACAAGTTTTAGGATGATTTGTAATGTTCTTTTTTGAGAAACATCAAAGCAGTTTCTGCAGGCATTCATTAAGTGTTTAACTCAAGCTTGACTCGAGACTTCTGTAGTCATTTTTTCCATTGATGTCAGCATTCCTCAGGTAAGAATGTGATTAAGAAGGAGATGGTATACAAAGCAGTAATTACGGGGAAGGCCGGAGGCACTGTTACTAGCAACATGTCGCAAAACGTAAACATCCCAGTAGCAGGTAACCACTGACTAAACAGTTACTGAGCCAGGCTGGGCTGTATTTCAGCCTGGGTTTAACTCTTTCAGCCTACACCTGCCACTTAACAGATTTTGTGTTTAACGTTGAAGTATTTGAAATGAAAAATGCAAACTAGTAGAACTTGTCATATTAGTTTCAGAAGTAATACAGGTACACATAACAGCACTAATCATTTACTAACAGACACTGCAGTGTAATCAATCACTAGTTTTCATGCCTGGTATTTGTTAAGCAGGTCAGCGAGGGCACCTAAGACAGACAGACAGTCGAACAGATAGGCATAGCTGGCTGCTAATAGAAATGGGAAAAGACTGGTATGAAAGGATAGGATAGGATGAAAACAAGCAGAGTCTGGAATACAAGAGGAGGACGTTCTTTGCGGTGACAATGAAAGTGGGTCTACAGGACAGCAGGATAACAAGGGAAATTCATGTAAGAATATGGCAGCTTAGAGAGGTAATAATTTGGCTACACAGGCAAGAAAGAGCAGAGTATAGCTGAAGAGGAGGGGCAGTATTGGCCAGGAGACCGAAAAGGATGGTAAAAAATAAGAAAAAGGCAGGTAAACAAAATGTTCCGTATTCAGTGTTCCTTGTAGTAATTCAGTGCACTCAAAGGCTCAGATAAGAACTATTTAGGTGTTGTATTACACTAAGTCTTTCAACAAATCACCAAACCATCCCCAAACCATCTGCCCAGATAATACTTAAAGGAGTCTCTTTAACTGCAAGTGGTTGTGTGTTTCAGATTTTTTAAAACTCTATACAAAAAACAGCACTTGTACTAGAGAGTTATTATTCCTAGTGTCCCTAATGTGACATGTAACTTGTACAACAATTTTGGATTCCAGTATGTAATTTTTAAAAATTTCTAAATCATATTGACATAATGTATTAGTAACAGGGAATGTAGTGAGTATAACTTTAAGAACTTTAACACAGGTGATGTACTGCATATAATCTGTCTAGTATGAGCTTTTTGTATTCACCATATTTTTTAATGACCTTAAGTTATTGATATGAATTGACCCACAGAACTCAATGCATAGTTGAGTCAATGAATGTTTACAGCATATGCCATGTCTTTAATTGTACTATAACAATATCTTAGAGCATGGACAATTTGGGCATCAGATTTTAGATGCTTATCAATTACAATGCCCAAGCCCTTCACAGTCAATGACTCTGGTAATACGTTATGATTTATAGTCAGGTATAGTTGCTAGAACCTGGATCAAAATGAAGCACTGTACATTTGTCATAGCAACATAGCAACATTTTAACCAAGCAATCATGGGAACTATAAGATGCCGAGCGTATACACCTTTAAGCAGACAAAATTAAAACTTGCCATTTCAGGCATTTAATAGTGCTCATAAATTGAACAGGGACATACAGGATGATAGTGGTATAAATTTATGTCTACCCATCAAGTCGTAAAGACCAGCCTTAATGGCAGCCAAATTAGTATGCTATTTGACCTGTAGTGGTAAATTATTCCACAGGCTAGGAATATGCTGAGTTAGGAACCTATTCTTCTAGTATGTCTTGTTTATTTGTTGTGTACATGTAAGTCCTTAATATGGGCATTTCTAGAGCCACTGGCTTTGCAAAGAAATTGAAGGCCAAATAGGACTATGTCTTTCATGGACTGAAAAGTGAGACAGATGCCAACCTGCTGCAAGGTGACACATGTCATCTTGAAACAACCTTTGGGCTACTGAGTGTAATGAGAAGCATGCCAATCTATTGGGGTAGTTAAAGGATTTAAGATCTTTCATTTTCTAAGTTAGAAATCTCTGGGGCTTTTCCAGTGGACTGAGGCATTGTATTCAATGATGGTTCTTTGATAAAAGATACAGAATCAATATTAGACAGAGTATATAATATATACAAACCTTTGCAAAATTCCTTGATCCAAAAAAAATAATTTTATAATGTAATAGAAACAACTTTATAGTTATCTAGCATAGTTATTAATCCATACATTGTTGTCTATGAGAATTAATGACATAAATGAACAAAATGAAATGATCCCGTGGCCAGCCTTTGGAGTACAATCCTTTCCTCAGACAGCCTGCTCTTCATTCTAATGTTGAATCATCATCATCATCATTAATGTCCGTTTTCCAATTTTTTACGGAGTCAAGGTATTGCTCCTACTGCTGCTATCTCCCTCAGTGCCCTGCACTCTCCTACCTTTTTCAACAGTTATGCCTGACTGTCACAGGTCTTCTTTTACAGATTCATCCATCTACTTGCTGGATGACTGCATTTCTTTTTTCCTTCTTTTTGCTTGTACCAACTCTTCTTCTCCACATTGTCTTCTGCTTTCCTTCACATATGCCTGAACCACAGTAATCTGTTCTCTTTGAGTTTCTCTGCAACTGGAGCTGTTTGGGCTTCTGCTCTTATGTCTCCATTTTGTGTCCCACAATATGTAACCTATCACCCATCTCAGGCACTTCAACAACATCACCTCCAGCTTCTTCATCTACTCTACTTTCACTGCCCAGGTTTCTGTATCATACAGTAGTACTGGTTGCACCACTGTTTTCTACACCTTACTTTCCAGCATCTTTGATATTCCTCTGTCACACACTACACCTGGCTCCCTGTACTAGTTGACAGCAGCCCCTCTGATTCTAGCTTTGACCTCCTCATTCAGACTTTCATTCAACCACCCTTCCCAGGTACTTGAAGCTGTTAACCTGTTGAAGCTGTTAACGTGTTCTTCTATTTTACCTTCCATCTCTATTTTCAGCTTCTTCTGATTTCCCACATTTGCTGCCATGTTAACTCTTTTATCTGTTCTCAGTTTCATCTCATGTGCCTTCAGTTTTGCATTCCATTTCCCTATCATTTGCTGAAGTACTTGTTTAGAGTCTGCCTGAAATGTCACATCATCTGCATACAGCAGCTTTATCTGTCCTCTTTGATCTGTTTGCTAACGTAATCCATCAGCAGTATGAACAACAGTGGGCTCATATCTGAACACTGATGCACACCCAGTCCCACTGGAAATCTCTCTGTGAGTCTAAACACTGTTCATACTTGTGTAATTGGGTCCTTGCACATAGACTGCACTAATTCCACCAATGTTTATAGGATTTTGAACCATTACAGGATTGACTAAATCAGCTCTCTTTGGACCTTGTCATGACTTTTTCTATGTTCAAGAATGCCCAGTTGAACTCTTTCTTCATTCCTAGTTTCTCCTCAGCTATCTGACTCACTGCAAACATTGGGTTAATTGTGTTGTATTCTGATCTGACTCCAAGCTGCTCCTCTCCCATCTTACTTTCTACTACTATGCATATTCATTTATCAATCACACTCTCCAGAACTTTCATGAGGTATTACAGAAGTCTGATACTGCCGACAACTGCCCACCATGTTCCTGTACACTGGAACTAGAAGGCTCATTCCATAATCATTTGGGATACACTGTTCTTAACACATTGCTATGAATACCCTTTGTATCATTTCTCCCCTAACTCACCCAAAATCTTGATCATATTTCCTGTAACCTCATTTGATCCTGCTGCTCTCCCTGACTCCATTTTCCACAGTGTTGTTCTTACTTTTTCTAGGGTGGGCTCTTATTCATCCTTCCTTTTAGGTTGTGTCTGAGATCATTCAGCTTCTGTGGAGATTTCTTCATTTAGAAGCTGCTGGAAATACTTCTTCCATATGCCTTTGATATCCAGTGGGACTGATGAGCAGGCTATTTTGGCTTCCTTATGAAGGGTGTCTGGCAATCTTCTTTATCTTTCTATCTTTGCCTTGCAGCTTGATAAAGTTTATTTGTGCCATCTGTTGCTTTCCAGAAGCTGGTAGAATGCCTTTGATACTTTGTTTGTTATTGCAACTGCTCCCTTAGCCTCTTTGTTAGCCAACCAGCATTCCTTCTTTTCTATCTCCCATATTTTCCTGCACTTTTTCTTTCTTTTTATAATTTCCTAGACTTCTGCATTCCACCACCAGCTTTCCTTATGTACATTATTTACATACTTGGCTCAGATGTATGTACCCATTCTATAGCCCTTACACATGGTGTTTTGAGATGCTGCTATTCTTCTTCAACTCCACATATTTCCTCCTGAGGTGCTAGATCCATGAGAATTTCCATGAGTTATTGTGTTTTCTCTCCAATCAACTTCCAGATCTTCAGCCTATTCTCTGTTGACCTTTTAACCTTTTGTAACCACTGCTTGCTTGGCAACCCATGGTTTGTGCAGTGGGTTGATTGTTTCATTGGGGATGACTTTGCAGTTGTTGATTCTTCCTCACTACAATTTTCTTACTAGGAGAACGTACACATGAGTTGCATGTTGGCCATTCTTGCATGTGATCTTGTGACCGTTTCTCTTGCTGTACCATGTGTTTGCCACCATCAAGCCATTTGCCAGACAGAAATCTAGAATGGCCTCAACTTCTTTGTTCATATTACCCTATCTATGTGGACCCTGGCAGTCTTCATTTCCCTTTTTGTCTGTTGTGATATGTAGATTCAGATCTCACGTTGTCAACAGCAACTGGTGTTGCCCTACTCTACCAAATAAGCCCTGAATGCACATATCAAGACCTGCAAAACAGGATACGAGGACCAATGAACCTATGAACCTATAAAACCCAACCTCACTGACAATCAAGGAATAAAAATTACAACCCTCACTGCTCTATGCTTCCCTCATATTTGCCAGTCTTATTACCACCCAACAGATGGGCTGTAATACCCAGGACATTATTTTTAATTGCACAAAATAACAATATTATCAGCCAGAGGAATGTGCAGCAACTTTTATTCTTAACCAATCTGGTACCTCGGCATTTTGCCTTCAGTGAAACTGAACTTCCACAAAATTGCATTCCTTTTATAATAGCCACAATTAAATGAATAAATACCAATAAATTAACCAATTACTATTTAAAATACTTTACTTGACCAAATCAAGTCATATTTTAGAAAACAATTTTAAACACCACATTTTATGATAAAGCAGCAGCTATATTTAATTCTTAACACACACAAAATAAATGAATGCAGCTTGGATTAAATGACCCCAGAAAGAAGAAGAAAAACAGTTATCGACACAAAAACTTCCAGGGTTCATGCACTAAATGTAGGAGCTCAGCATAAAGGCAAATCCAAGGAAAAAATCCAAGATAGAGTTCAAATAAAATCCAGATAATTTATTAGGTTAGCGATTTCATGGACATTGGACCCACTTCATCAGACCTTACAATAAATTCTAACTTCATAGTATGCTCTTATATAAAACAATCTGAACATTCCTAATTGAATAGATGTTCCACCCATTTTTCTTAAAGGTGTAATAACAAATAAGTAAGTATATATAAAGGCACTTAGTCTCTTCGTATAGTTTTAAAAATGCATCTAAAAGATAAATACATTCAATTATGTGCAGATTATACAAAGTCAATTACTATGACACATATAATAAAGTCAATTTATTTCTTAAAATTTTTATCACATAAAATTAATCATGTAAAATCAATTATATAAAATGTATCATTTAAATTGATCATGTACTAAAAACCAAATATATATATATGTATATATATATATATATATATATATATATATATATATATATATATATATATATATATCAGTTTATAACATAATACATCCATATAATGATACATTACTTTATGTATCACTATTACTGTAATAAAATGTATTATAAAAAATAAATGCTGACAACCATATACATCAAGTAAATTGTAACATACTATCTGTATATAACTACTTTACTTGTGTATACCCCTATTTTTAAGAATGGGTTTAAGGGGTAATCTGTCATTAAGACCACTAAAACCGTATTATCCATCATACTTTTGATGTTTCAGTTCTATTCACGTGATCACCCCCCTCTCTCATTCTCATTAACTTTTTCCACTGCCATAAACTTAAATGTATGTGTTTCGCCTTTCTTCACTATATGTGTGGCTAATGCGTCTCTAGTTTTAATACATAAAAGATGCTCCCTTAATCTAAGTCTTAACTCTCTATTGGTCTTCCCAATATAATAACTTGAGCAAACTTCCCAAATAGCTAAATAAATAATATGGGCTGTGTGACAGTTCGCCCTTACCTTAAAACTACACTCTTTGCCTGTGTCTGGATGTTTAAATATACTTGATGTATCTATCCATGCACATTGATTACATTTAGTGCATGGTGTGGTACCATAATATTCCCCTAAGCTATCCATCTTTTTTGGACCATAGCATAAAAATCTTTTTTTAGGCTTTTCTGATTTTTAAAAGAAAAAATAGTTCCTTCTCCCACAATTTCTCACATTTGGGGTTCTTGCATTAATATAGGCCAATATCTCTTGACTACATCTTGTACTACTTTAACATTACTAGTATAGGTAGTAGACAACGTTATTTTATTTTTCATAGTATTAGCAGATTCATTAAGTCCTGCAGCTCTTTGTGAGAAATATGTTTTTTCTTTTGTTTCTCTTAATAATACAGCTTTATTAACTGCTCCCTCTATATCTTTATCCTTATAGCCTCTTTTTTTAAATCTATCACTAAGCTCATTAAGTTCTTCATGAAATGTACTTTGCTCTACTGTTAATCTGGATGCCCTTAGGGGTTGCCCTTTTATCACGTTTTTAAAAAGGTGATGTAGGTGCATACTTCCACGATGTACATAAGTGTTCCTATAACAATTTTTTCTATATATCTGTGTTGTCCATTCACCATTTGAGTTTATTTATACCCTAACATCAAGAAAATCCATAATAATGGTGGAAAACTTTCGATCAAATTTCAAAAACTGTGTGCTCTTATTTAATATATCATGAAATTTGAGTAATTCCTGCTCAGTACCATGCCAAAGAAAAAATAAATCATCTACATAACGTTTATAAAAATTGACTTGTGGCCATTCATTACATAATATATATTTTTGTTCCCAAATAGCCATGACTATGTTCGCATAGCTATTTGCACTGGGGGTGTCCATGGCCACCTCCTCCAGCTGATGGTATAACTCATGGTCATATAACATTATGTTATTATTTAAAATCACCTCCATTAATAAACTTATTAACTCTATATGGGTCCCTGCATAAGTTGTTTATTTCACTAAGTATTCCCTTAGCATTTCTATACCTAAAATGTATGGCATTGAGGTGAACAAAGAATTTACATCCATGGTTACTAGAAAAATATGGCCTTTCAAGTACTTATTCACACTGAGATGTTGAAATAAATCAACTAAAAATTGCTTTGTATCACTCAAAAATTGCTTTGTATCACTCAAAATAGTGGTATTATTGTTGATCAGCTGTCTAAGTTCCACCAATAGAAGAAAACAAAAGTAAAACGAATAAAACTGTAAAGAGCACCAAGGCAATCAAAGTATCCGATGCGACTATTTATTAATATAACTTGAAAATACACTTAAAAAGCGAGTTACAAAACATGTGTAATCCAGAACACTAAGCGCTTTCACCCATCTCATCTGTGGGTTTCATCAGAGTAACTTCCCTTAAAAACACTTCCTTAATATACTTGTTCTAATTAAAAATTCACTTCCTTAATATACTTGTCCTAAATAAAAATTCACCAATCAGCCTTTTCTTTCATTAAGTACATACTTGTTTAAAATCAAATATAAATTCAACGCCTCATTATACCTAGAAAATGTATTGATATATATATATATATATATATATATATATATATATATATATATGTAAGCAACAGTTAAAATGCATTCTATCATAATGTTTCATCGTGTTGTGTTAAATATATAAATAGATAAATATATGTAAGTATATGTATATTTGTGCATGTTGACAGTATAAAAATATAAAACATGTAGTGATATAAATGTAAAATAATGATATAAAAATATAACAATGTATCACCAGCATCATATAAATAAAATGAATACCCTTATACTAAATAAGATTTATATTTCAGAATACTGGAGATGGAGACATGTTCATTTACTCCTGGCATACTACTAGCATTAAGTCTAAGTTGCCATAAGCATTCTTTTGCTTCTAATACATTTTTAACATCTCCCCCCTTGTTATGTTATATGGGATCCTATCTATTACAAAAAATATAAATCTTTTAAAATCTTGACATTTTATACTGTGCACATATAAGGAATTAGTTAATCTTTTGTTTTTAATGTCCCTATTGTGTTCCATTATACGGTCCTTTAGTTTTCTTACAGTTTAGTATAAGAGTATTCATTTTATTTATATGATGTTGGTGATACATTGTTATATTTTTATATCATTATTTTACATTTATATCACTGCATGTTTTATATTTTTATACTGTCAACATGCACAAATATACGTATACTTACATATATTTATCTATTTATATATTTAACACAACATGATGAAACATTATGATAGAATGCATTTTAACTGTTGCTTACATATATATATCAATACATTTTTTAGGTATAATGAGGCGTTGAATTTGTATTTGATTTTAAACAAGTATGTACTTAATGAAAGAAAAGGCAGATTGGTGAATTTTTAATTAGAACAAGTATATTAAGGAAGTGTTTTTAAGGGAAGTTACTCTGATGTTAGTCTGATGAAACCCACAGATGAGATGGGTGAAAGCGCTTAGTGTTCTGGATTAGTGTTCTGGATTACACATGTTTTGTAACTCGCTTTTTAAGTGTATTTTCAAGTTATATTAATAAATAGTCGCATCAGATACTTTGATTGCCTTGGTGCTCTTTACAGTTTTATTCGTTTTACTTTTGTTTTCTTTTATTGGTGTTTGGTTATTCAAGGCATTCAATTGTTCGGTGGGCGAAAACAAGATGGAACAATTACTACAACAGCAGTTCCAAATTACTCAATGCCTCATTGCTTTTTTCCAAGAGCAAAGTATTGGAACTCAACAAGTGAACACTTTATCCAATGGAGTTATTGTAAATGGTGATATTTCCTTAACTGAGACAGAGGAACAACTTTACACCTTGCACTCAACTCCGGGTGCATCTGAAAACTGTCCGTCGGTTATTAATGGAGCACCACAGAACTGTCCGTCGGCTAGCAATGGTTCGGGGGGTTTTATTGGAGGAAAAGTATGTCAATCAAAGAAAGGAAATTGCAGGCAAGAAGTCCAAACTCCAAACACCACTACGAACGCTAGTGACGGCGTGTATGGTGACAGATATATGAACAAACAGACCTTGAACATTAATGAACTACTTTCGGCTCCTAGTTTTTCAACTGTGGTTCAAAACAACAAGGACATGAGTAATTTAAACAAGCAGCTACAGGAATTTGAAAAGGTACTTAGGAACTTCAAATCATTACAGATGGACAATGTGTATCTTGAGAGGTCGTTAGAGTTAAAACGAGTGCCAAAAGGGCTTCGTATTTTTAAATTACCTTTTGGTTTTGAACATGACTGTAAGTTGTTCAAATAATTAACACAATTGTATGATAATACAGGAATGGAATTAATGAAATTAATTATCAAAAATAACAACACCAAGTTAGCAAAATTAAATTAAACTTTAATATGTTTAGATAACAGCATACATAATGATTTGTTGTTTGAATTCAACAAACATCGTTTAGATAGTATCATCATGGACATGGATAGGTTTGTTAATAAAGGTTTGGAGATAAAATCAACAAAATTAATAGAGACACAAAGGATTATAGTCACAACAAGGCATATTCACACTTTAAGGAATTTAAACATAGTAAATATGCTACCGAAATGGAAATAGTGGTTCACAGTGTTGAAAATGTGGATAGTTTGAGTAATGAACAACACAAAGGACACAACAATAGCTCTTGAGTTAATTATGTTACAAATCACAACAAACAGGATAGAGTTTTTTTTAGAGGAACCCACACTAAGGAGGTCAGAGTGCTTACGTGACCGTTATCAGGGTCAATACCAACAACAACAACACGTAAGCAGGGACATGACGAGACACAGAACACATTCATACTACTGAATTTTAGTGAAGAAATAACAGAGAATGTTGGATTATGTGGCAACAAGGCAGACAATTGTATTGTCACAAGTCATGTGTTAAGTAACTATAACCATGATTACGATGCACATATGATTGCTGAAGGTATTGAAATTACTACACATGTTGATGAAGAAGAACATTTTTGTAACAATAAGGTCAATTTGTTTAACACAACAGAGAACATTACTTTCTACCAGCAGTACTTACATTGTTCAACTGTAGTTGATGGTGGATTTATGGTATACAACTACACAGAAAAAGAGCTTAGTGACGATTATATCAAACTTTTTAAAAAAGGTTTCACTTTTGTCCCTAACTTTAAATTCGACATTGGCAAAATTATGCTTAATTTAAAATTATACACTAGAAAATTGAACCTTAAAATGTTTTTTTCTGCCAATGCCAACAAGATCATTGAACCAGACTCTGGCCATTTTCAATTGAAACGAAGTAGTACATTTATACCCCCACAAAATCCCATTATTTATTTATTTGAAATGTTATGTGACATGGAATTTAGAAGGGTGTTGAAAAAACCACCAAAAATGCAAGACAATTTAACAGTAGCAGAGATTTTGTTTGAAGGAATTGACCAGCTCTGGGCAATACAGAATTATGAAACCAGACAAGGGTGGGGGGGTTGTAATAATGATGAAAAAATATTACTTTAAAAAGATGTATGACATGTTGAGTGATACTGACACATACAAAAAGGTGTCAAGGTTTGAAATGAGTAGAGCCTATACTAAGGTGGATTGGCAACTATATGAATTGTTAATGGACAGTGTTATTGACAAGGGAAGAGTACGACTATTTATTAGTAGAATTTCCAATCACACCGACTGTGTTTGGTATACCAAAAATTCTTAAAAGTATTGCAAATCCTCCATTTAGACCTATAGTTTCTGCAAAGGGATCTAAATTAGAGGCTGTAGCACACTATATAGATGTGAATTGTAAAAACATTTTTACCTAAGTTACCACATATTCTCAAAGATTCTTGGCATTGTCTAGAAGTTATTAAAGAACATGCAACCCTCATTAACAAGGATACTTTAATGGTCACAATTGATATAATCAATTTATTTTTTGTTATACCACATGAGTTGGGGCTAAACATGTTCCAAGCAAGTCTGTCATCATTTAATGACATGAGTATGGACAAAAGTAGAGTTATTACTGATTTAATGGAAATGGTGTTAACAAATAATTATTTTTGCATGAAAGGAGAATTTTACAGTCAAAAGGCAGGTGTAGCAATGGGGGCTAGATGTGCGCCAACATATGCCAGTTTGGTTTTGGCATGGTGGGAGACACAGCAGATTTTTACTTCTAGTTTTTGGTCAAAAATTATTTTATACCTGAGATTTCTTGATGACATTTTATTTTTTTTGGAAGGGTAATGAGGAAGAAATCTTGGACTTTATAGCCTTTTTAGATACTACAACCTCTTTTTTAAAATTTACACACCATGTCTACAAGAATAACTGTGAATATTTAGACATACTACTTCAAATAAATGATGAAGGAATAAATTCTAATATATTTAGGAAAAAACTTATTCAAATTCTTTTTACACTTTAACAGTTGTCATCCTCATTTTCAAAAAAGGAATTTAGTAAAGGGTCAAATGGTCAGATTGTCTCGGATTATAAGTGATAATAACAATTTTAACATTGAAATTGGCAAAGTTATTGGAATGTTCACAGAGAGGGGATATCCTATGCAACTACTTATGGAGATTAAAAAAGAAATATTGATTAAAAGGAACCTTAGTTTTAGACCTATTTTAAAATTTGGTTTTAACAAATCTTTGAAAGAAAAAATAAACAACAAAGGTGATGCATTTGTTATACGGTTTAACGAAACATCTACTACAATAGTTAATATCTTCAAGGAAGTATGGGTGAATGTGTTTAGTAATAAATTAGAGGTTTTAAGTAAGTTTAGCAAATGTTCGAATGTTACATATAGTAGAGGAAAGAACCTAAAAGATTACTTTGAGAACAACAGTAACAAACAATCATACAATAATTCTAAAATGAGTAAATGTGGGGTTTGTAAGATATGTAAATTTATCAATGATGTTCCGTACGTTATGATACAAAATTATAACAAATCTATGAAATGTCCAGGATATGTGAATTGTAACAGAAAAATTGTGGTTTATTTAGCTACTTGTTTATCATGTCCAGCATTTTACGTAGGAAAAACTGTAAGAAAACTAAAGGACTGTATAATGGCACACAATAGGGACATTAAAAACAAAAGATTAACTAATTCCTTATATGTACACAGTACAAAATGTCAAGATTTTAAAAGATTTATATTTTTTGTAATAGATAGGATCCCATACAACATTAACAAGGGGGGAGATGTTAAAAATTTATTAGAAGCAAAAGAATGCTTATGGCAACTTAGACTTAATGCTAGTAGTATGCCAGGAGTAAATGAACATGTCTCCATATCCAGTATTCTGAAATATAAATCGTATTTAGTATAAGGGTATTCATTTTATTTATATGATGTTGGTGATAAATTGTTATATTTTTATATCATTATTTTACATTTATATCACTACATGTTTTATAGTTTTATACTGTCAACATGCACAAATATACATATACTTACATATATTTATCTATTTATATATTTAACACAACACGATGAAACATTATGATAGAATGCATTTTAACTGTTGCTTACATATATATATATATATATATATATATATCAATATATTTTTTAGGTATAGTGAGACGTTGAATTTGTATTTGATTTTAAACAAGTATGTACTTAATGAAAGAAAAGGCTGATTGGTGAATTTTTAATTAGAACAAGTATATTAAGGAAGTGTTTTTAAGGGAAGTTACTCTGATGAAACCCACAGATGAGATGAGTGAAAGCGCTTAGTGTTCTGGATTACACATGTTTTGTAACTCACTTTTTAAGTGTATTTTCAAGTTATATTAATAAATAGTCGCATCGGATACTTTGATTGCCTTGGTGCTCTTTACAGTTTTATTCAGCTGTCTAAGTTGCTTCTCCACATACATGGATATTGGTTTGGTACGCCAACCCTTGGATTTGCCTTTATGCTGAGCTCCTACATTAAGTGTATGAACCCTGGAAGGTTATGTGTCGATATTTAATTCTTAGTTTAAAGCATTTGGCATTAATATACAATAACTTATAATTAACTTATTTTCCAATGACAGCAACAGCATTGTCTACATATTACCTTTTCTAAATTTGTTGAGTTTGGCAAATACACTGTAAAATAAATTTAAACCTTTACCATCGTGGTGTTGTATGCAATGTGCAGCTATAGGGCTGTTCTTGCTCCCATGTCTAATATCACAACATGTTCCATAATCCTGTCTTTCACATTCCTTTTTGCTTGACCAATTTATCAATTACTTCCTTACATTTATACTCAATAATAATATATATATGTGACACCCCTGCTGGCCCAATATATAAGGAGCCTTAATCATCACCACTAGTACCAGAGAGGGACATGCACATTGGAAGGATAAGTACACACACAGTAAAATACAATTTCCCTTAAGAGCACACAGAGATCACACTCAGTCTGGGGATGGTTTCTCCTTCTTTCTCCAGATCCCCAATAAAACTCACCACTGGCAGAGCTATAGGGTTAAGATCGCAGCTGAGTGGTCATGCCAAAACCTCCAGCACCCTCTCTGTTCAACCAGTGCAGCATGTCCCTGCCCAAGTAGCTGACACACACACACACACACACACACACACACACACACACACACACACACACACACACACACACACTTTGAGATTTGATTTATTTACAAACACACAGACACTCCCTGGGAAGGCTGGCACAGGTTTACTAGCTATGCTCCATTCTGCCCAGACTATAAGGTAGTACCAGCTGCCACCAACCACTACTTATCAGCTACTATAAGGCCCTTCCCAAAGGGTAACCAATTATATGGTGTAATGTTACTATTATCCAAATTATAAGTGTGACCAAGACCTTAAGCCTATTGGAGTGGCCCATACAGTATCACCAAATACGCATGCAAGTACTCTAAGAACTTAAATATATCTAAATAAACCAGCCACAATTAAAAGGTTTAAATATATTTAATAATAATAAAAGAACAAGACAATACTCAATAACTCAACACAGTGACGGCAAAGTTCAGAATCACAGGAAATATTTTAAAACAACATTGCAGGACAGTCTCAACTAAATACAGAAAACATCTAAACTAATCTCACTATAATCCTATCTCTAAGAGAAAACACTGTACCCTGAATAACTTACTTATAGAGCAAGGCAAATGCAGATGAGTGGATTGCCAGGTCCAAAACCAAACACAAAATGCACAGACTCACTCTCTGAGATAGTTCTTAAATTACTATCAAACATTACTACTGGGTCAGCTAGATGACATCACTCCTTGTCACCTACCCTCAGTTCCCAGGCCAACAAACTTAGAATTTAGCACTACAGTTTCAAAAATACATATCTTTCAGATTGTTTGCCTCGAACTGGAAGTCATCAAACAATTAAGCACTTTTACATTTTAAACCTAGTAATTATGTATCTCCAGGACTTCTTGCTGAAATTGAGAGATACAATCATTAACAATTTTAGCTTATTTTCTTGAGGGTTTGCAAGTCAACTCTGTATGTTCCAGCTGCTACTACTAAAATATACATTTGCATAGGCATATAATTTACATCCATTCCTGTTCTTTCTCAGTATAGTACACTGGGGTTACATTCTTGAGCTCAGTACATAGCATACAGTTCAACAGACACTTCTGCACCAGTAGTTTAATATCCATATAACATATAGTTCTCTTATATTTGTAAGACAACCCTATGGATCATATTAATATTCACAAATGACATATAATTATTTACAAAATTCGAGATAGCTGGCCTGGCAGCCTCACAATTCTTATTAGACCATATTAATATTTTCAAGTGACATATAATTATTTACAAAATTCCAGCTAGCTGGGCTGGCAGCATTTCAGTTTGTCACACTTCTCCCCCCAACAAGAACTCAAGCTAGTTTTTCAAGTGACCCTTGAGAAATGTTGCTTGAGAGAGTTGACACTATCTGGGAATACCTTACCCCATTCCCTGTCTTGAGATTCCAGCTGCCTTGGCATTGCTAACCCCAGTACCATGCTGCACTGCCCCATCATATTCCTGCAACCCTAGCCTCCACCATAGTAATCTGGGATTTTCCTAGCTGTCTCAATGTAGCCATGTTAAGGGATTGTAGTCTGTAACTACAGTGAATTTCCTTCTATACAGATAAGGCCCACACTATGACTAGGCATTCCATTTATACACCTACATAGTATTCCTCCATGGGTTGAAGCCTACGACTGAGACAAACCACTGGCTGCTCTTGTCCCTCTGAAGGAACCTGGCTAAGTACAGCCACGACCCCATGGTTTGAAGCATCCACCTTCACAACAAATTTTTTGCTGTAATCTGGACTGGCTAACACAGGGGGTCCTCCCAAAGCTCCTTTAAGCTTCTGAACTGATAGAACCAACTCAGTCACGCTGATAGAACCCACTCAGTCAAAGTAGGAGAAGCCACCTCTAGTAGTAGACTTGTAACAGGAGGTGTACACCAAGAATCAGTCTTGGGGCCTCTACTGTTTGGGATATACTTTTTTGAGGTGCATGCCAAAACCAGTGGTCTGTGGCTGACCAAGTTTTCAGATGACTACAAGCTGGGCACTGTCTTAAATTCTCCAAGTGATGTGAACATCCTCCAAGAGGGCCATACCCATACTAATGACTGGTGTCAGAAGCATGACCTCAAACTGATAGCCAAGAAATGCATCATTATTCACTTTGGGGAAAATGTCATCTCCTCTAATTATCACATTAATAACAATGTACTAAGCATACAATCAGTCGTGAGGCAATTAGGCACCCAGGCTGATAGCAACCTGGCTTTTGACCACCACGTTGCCTCCGTTTTATGGAAGACTTTCTACATAGCCCACCTCATAAATAAGGGTATTTCATTCAGGAATAAGGAGGTCATAACATCCCTGTACTCCTCCCTTATCAGACCCATTATCGAGTGCAATGCCTCCTTCGGCATGTACCTTGCCAAGCACAAGCAGCAGCTGGAGAGACTACAGAGGTTCATAACCAGGAAAATCCAGACTCAAACACCTATCCTATACAGATAGGCTAAAAGCCCTGCCCCTCTACTCAGTCTCATACAGACTGCTTAGAGGTGACCTGTGTCTGGCAGACAAGGCCATTTCAGACCCAGCCTTGATGGAGTTGCTGCATCTCCATAAGACAAACTCCACTCATGCAACCCACATGCAAGGCCTTAACCTGGTCTGTGACATTAATAGAACTTGTTGGTAGGATAGATTTGTGTCCCAAAGACTCCTCCTTGTGTGGAATAGACTCCCTCTCCATGGAAAGTAGAGTACATCTCTAGCCCTCTTTAAGAGGAACCTGGACAACTGGATGGGAAACAGAAAATATACCCCCCTGGGATCCCACCTGTGTCCCTGTGGGACAGTGGAAACAGGTGCTGACTTCGTGGGAACATGGGCAAAATTCTTGGCTAGGCTTATAGGGCCTCCAGGCCAATTGCCTAGTATCATCCTACGAACCTATGAACCTGAACCTAAATACCTGCTCACATGCTGGGGTCCACACTACCTTATCTGGTCTGTTTTTCCTTGTCAGGTCTGTGAAGGGAGCATCTATGGTACTTATAATTGGGGATGAACTTTCTTTAGTACCCTGCTGTCCCTAAAAATGTCCTCACCTGCTTTTTGGTTATAGGTGCAGGCCATGCCTGAATGTCTTTCAGTTTGACAGGTTCTGGCCTGATCTTACCACTCTTCACTCTATGCCCCAGGTAGGTGACCTCTGCAGTATCCACCTGACATTTGCTGGGCTTAATGGTAAACCCCACCTTCTGTAGTCTGTCCAGCACCTTCCTGACATACTGAAGGTGCTCTTGCCAGGAATGGCTGCAGATAGCAATATCATATAGATAAGCAAGGGTAAAATCTCCTGCTCCTGCTAGGATACAATCTACCAGCTGCTGGAAAGTCGCTGGGGCATTTTTCATCCCACAGGGCATCTTTGTGAACTCATACAAGCTAAAAGCTGTCACAAAGGCTGACCTCTCTCTAGCAGTGGGAGTCAAGGGCACCTGCTAGTAACCCTTGGTAAGATCAATGGTGGTAAGATACTTAGCACCACCCAGCTGCTCTAGGGCTTCATCTGTCCTAATAATGGGGTATGCATCTGACTCTGTGTGACTATTTTATTTCCTGTAGTCCACACAGAACCTAGTGCTGCCATCCTTCTTTCATCCCAACACCACTGGAGAGGCCCAGGGACTGCTGGACTCCTGAATTACTCTAGTTCCAGCATTTCCTGTATCTCCTCCCTCAGTGTCTGTTTGACTCTCTCAGGCACCCTATAAGGGGCCTGCTTAATATGCCTTTGGGGTCCTGTATACACATGGTGCTGCACCAAGTGAGTGCACTCTGGTTTCCCAGTGAACATGTCCCCAAATTCCTGTAACACTGCTCAGATTTCTCAAACTTGGGTAGGAGATAGCTGCTGAGACATTGCTACCCCTTCCACTGAGGTGTCAGGCTGAGCCTCACTGAGGAAATCAGTCACCAGATCTCCCTCAGACTCCTCCTGCAATTCACTGCAAACACTCAGCACAAGGGCCTCCCTATTATGTTAAGGTTTCATCATGTTAACATGGTACAATTTGTGCCCCTGCCTCATGCCTAGCAGTTCCACTATGTAGTTAACATCACTGACTTTATTTACCACCTTGTAGGGTCCCTCCTGGGCTACCTGCAGCTTCTTGTGTCTGACAGGAATGAGAACCATTACCTTCTGCCCCACAGCATGCTCTCTAGCTTGAGCATTCTTGTCATACCAGACCTTTTTCTTCTGTTGAGCTTCTGCCAGGTTCTCCTGGGCCAAGCCAATGAGTTCCCTGGGCCTTGTCCTGAGGTTTAGGAGGTATTCCATAACAGACACCTTGTGGGATTCACACTCACATTCCCATTCATCTCAAATTAAATCTAGAGTTCCCCTCACCCTATGCCTATACAACTCAAAGGGTGAAAAACCAGTGGATTCCTGGGGAACCTCTCTGTATGCAAACAACAGATGTGGCAAATATTTGTCCCACTCTCTCTTAAACTGGTCTGAAAATGCCCATAGCATCATCTTGAGTGTAGAGTTTAACCTCTCAACAAGACCATTAGTCTGGGAATACTAGGGGGTGGTCTTTGGGTGCCTCACCCCACAGTACATCCACAGACAAACCAGCAGGCCTGACATGAAATTGGCACCTCTGTCAGTCAGTATTTCTTTTGGGAAACCTACCCTGCTGAAAATCTCTAACAAAGCATTTGCCACCTTTTCTGCTTTAATGGAGGACAGAGCCACTGCCTCAGGGTATCTGGTAGCATAATCTACTACCACTAGGATATATGTCTTCCCTGTGGAACTTAGGGAATTCAGAGGCCACACAATATCCATAGCTTCCCTCTGAAATGGCTCCTCAATCACAGGCAAAGGCATCAAAGGAGCTTTCACCTTGTCTCCTGCCTTGCCTACTTGTTGCCACTGCTTACAGCTCCTGCAGTACTTTGTTACATCTCTGGAAATCCCAAGCCAATAAAAGTTCTGTATAATACGTCTCTTTATATGTTTTATGCCCATATGACCGGCAAAGGGAATATCATGGGCTATGGCTAGAAGTGCCAGATGGTAGGCTCTGGTCACTACCAACTGCTGTATTCTCTCACCCTCTAGCCCTCCCTCAGGTGTCCACTCTCTATATACTGTAACCATTTGTCACAGTATACAGATTCCCCCTTCCCTTGAGAAGCAGGTGCCTCACTACCTACCTTCCTCAGGCCTTGCAATGTAGGGTCTGAGAGCTGAGCCTTTCCCAACTCTTTCTTTGTAACCCATCCCAGCTTCCCTTCCACAGGAAGTCTGGTATTCTCTGACAGCGGTGGCTCACTGTCAGTCTGGATACTGCTACTCACCTCTACCTTTGCAGTCACTCTGTCCAAGGGAACATCACTACCCACAAGCAGCTGTGGCTCACCTTCAGTCTCACTGCTACATGATAGCTACCTTCCTGAAGTAACCACCTCACCAATCCTGGTTGCAAGTGTGCAGTCTGTCTGGGTCTCCCACAGGCTACCAGACCCATATGCTTGTCTCCAAGCCTGACTGCATGTAACTACATGAACACATGGTGCTGCATTATCAAAATCTTTCCCTATCAGGACACCTGCAGGGATATCCTCAAACACACCTACTTGTTGGCTTCCTTTTCCACCCTCCCAATCAAGGTGAACCCTAGCCAAAGGTATTTGGAATGGGGTTCCTCCTAAAGCTCTGACTGGAGTAGAATGCCCAGGAAAGTAGTGCTCCTCTGAAACCATTGCAGGCTTCACAATGGTTAGGTCAGAGGCTATGTTTCTTTTAGCCATGGCCACTTTCTAATTCACTAAGATAGGATATAACCTCTTGTGGAAGTTTGGTACCCCGGTTGTCTCAAGACAACCTGCTCTTGGAATTTTGTAATTCCCACTTACTGGTTCTCCCACCTTTTGCTCCCCACCTTGCCTCTGTGGACATGTATATGCTACACGCTCCCACTGGTTGCATTTAAAACATTTAAGCCTTGGTCCTGGATGTGTATCTGGACTAATGGCTTCCCCTGCTACTGACAGATTCTGTTGAGGCAGTCTGGGCTGTCCACCATGGGTTCCCTTAGACCCATGAGCAGCACTGGGTGTCCCTTTCCTGTGCAGTGATGCTCTGCTTGCTAGGCATAGGTCTGCCTTCTTCCCCAACTCATATACAGTATCTCATTGTCTATCAGCTAACCAGATTCTCATGTCCTCAGGCAACATACTAAGGGCTTGTTCCCTCGCCAGAAGGTGTGCCAGCCATTCAAATGTGGTGACCTGACATCCATTCACTCAATTGCTTTGTTCAGCAACATATTCACACACACTTTCATCTGCCTTGTGTCTATGTTCACAAAACTTTTTCCTATAAACTTCAGGTGTTAACTTAAAACATTCCAGCAAACAGGTTTTTACAACATTATAATTTAAACAATCACCATCAGATAATTTGGAAAGAACAGTTTCAACTTTACCATGGAGTAAGAGGTTCAGGAACAGTACCATTAACCCTTGATCAACATTAAACTGTTTACATACCCTCTCAATCAAATGAATGAAACTATCAAAATTTTCCCCTCTGTAAATTGTGGAAGACATTTAATGACCTTTGTTGCTTCTGGGGTTTGGTTATTCCCTTCCCCATTATCTCCATGACTCTGGCGAGGAGTCAGCATCTCTTTTTCATGTTGCCTTTGCCTCTCATTCTCCTCAGCCTCTAGGTATCTCAGTCTCTCTGCTGCTTTTAGTTCCAAATGCTTGGCTTCCAACTCAAGTCTCATTAACTTCAGATGGATTTTTAGATTCTCTGTGGAAAAGTTGAGCTGTTCTCTCTCTGAGAGTTGTACATCTCCACGGCCAATCTGATTTTCCTCCTGGTTGCTATTCTGTGATGCAGCTGTGACTAAAGCTGCAATCATGTCTGCTTCAGGCAGGTTGGCATGCACCAGTCCTTTAACCTGGCACATTTCAGCCAACTGGCTCCTTGTCAGCTTGACATACTCCTCTGCTGACATGCTTGCCTGCTCTCCCTGATGAACTAAGCTAACAAAAAAAATAAAACAATTTTGATATGAACTCTGAATGTTCACTATGTGGCTGATTAGAGTGCAAACACCTTCAGTGACCACTGTACACATGCTACAAGAATTCAATATCCACACCACTACAAGCCAATTAATATGTGATGTGGCTAACTCACCATCAATCAATTAATATGTGATATGGATATCCCACCACTGCCAAAGAATTAAGGGTTTCTATTAGAAGAGCGAAAGCTTAAATAGGGAATGCTCTTCTATCAAACTTGAAAACCCAAAACCGCAAAATGTCAAAGGCACGGAACAGTGATTTTTTTCCCTAGGAAAAAAATCTCTGGGTCGTTCTCAGGACATTGCTGTTTTCGCCACTGTGGTGCAATCTTGGAGTTGGTATATTTAAGTTGGGGGTGTGGGGGGTGTGGTGGGCAAAGCCCCCCCCACTTTATTTTTAGGTTTGCTTTTTTTATAAAAAAATGCTTTTTATACGGTGCTAAAAAGCTTCTATGCAAAAACTTCCAAGTAAAAATTCTCCAATAAATGGATGATGTGTGGTTGCTTACAGAATTTAAATAAAGCTTTTTATTGACCTCTGAAAATGGTTCCTTGTTTATTTTTGTAGATTATTCACAGTGAGACACATCAAAACCCATAGATTCAGTTCTTAAAATGTTACAAATTATTGACAAGTATGACTTATTCTTATATCTAATAGCATTAATCTGAAAAAAGAATTCTAAAATTTTAGGAATGGGTTTATTGTTCATGGCTAGTGGTATTTGTAGACTATTTATGAATGCTCTTAGAGTGTGTATATTGGGTCTATGTTAAATAAAAAAATGGTTAAAATGTTGAGTGCAACATACTCAAACACTTTTAAACAAATGTTTATTTAATCGACAGCTCAGAATATCAGAAAACACAATTGCAAAATGTTTTGATTGGCCACCTATCCCTCCCAAGTGCTACAGGACACGAAACCAACTAACAGCAGTTGCATACATTAATTACAAAAACAAAACAAAAGGGAAAACATACTGTAACTTTTGCTGCACCCCCCCACACACACTCCCCTACTTAAATATACCAACTCCAAGACCACACTTCATGACAGAAAAGGGAAATTCTCCCATTCTGCACCGTACAGCGCTGTTAGCATTGGCTTACATGACGTATTATGTCACATACATCAGTGCTGGCCAAACAAAATATTTCAGAACTCCGTTTTCCGATGTTCTGGGCGGTCGATTAAATAAATGTTCACTTAAAAGTGTTCAAGTATGTTGTACTCGACATTTTAAGCATTCATTTATTTAACATAGACCCTGTATAACTAACCAATTTGCATTATTTAAATTATATCTAGGTAACAATTTTCTGCAGAACTTATTTTATTTTAAACAAAGAGTTGGTACCAACATTTTAAATTGTTCTTCCTGAGATTAGATATTATATTTATATTAAAATATCCTAAGCAAACAATGGAATAAGCTATAGGAAAAATCAGGAACAATAACTGTTTAACTAAATAATTGTTTTTCATTACCATTTTAAAGTTATATAAAATATGTTTAACTCCAAAAGTATACTCAGCAATGCTTCCATTATTTATACAACAGTCTTTTAGCACCCAATAAATTATATTAATGTTTGGTGAAACATTAAATTTTATTTCCATTACCATATTTGAAACTAGAATTATTTCATGCAGGTATTTCCAATTTGAGCTATATGTTTAATTTAGCTAAGGACTTACAATGCTTAAGATGTTGGATTTGATATAAAGATTAATATTTGGGAATCCAATACCATTTTCTTCTCACCTTTTAGCATGCTAGTTATAGAATATTCTTGGCTTTTGAGGATGCCACAAAAATGTTAGTAATATAATATTTAACCTCTTAATAGTCTTTTTGGGGAGTAATAACAATAATGATTGAGTAAGATATAGAATATTTGGTAATGTTATGATTTTTATTAGTATAAGTCTGTCTTCTATCAAGAAAAAAGTTCTGTTCTAGTCTTCAGTTAGTTTTGAAATGCTATTAATTACATTTTATATGTAACTTTTTATTTATTAACATTATTTCTGTTTTATTATGATTACATTTAAATCTAGAGAGTTTCTCAAAGTATTTTATTGATTTAACTTTTTTATTTATTAACATTAATTCTGTTTTATTATGATTACATTTAAATCTAGAGATTTTCTCAAAGTATTTTATTGATTTAATATTATTCTCTAATGAAGATTCAATATTATTAGTAGTTAACAAAATATCATCCACAAAAAATTGGATTTTGGAGTTATATGTATCCTTAACTGAAAAAACTTTTAATTCATTATTGTTTCTAATATACGTAGCAAAGCGTTCTACGGTAAGGCAAAAAGTAATGGAGATAGTGGATATCCTTGTTTTGTTCCTCTTGATATTTTAAAAGAATGAGAAAGGAAAGAACCAATTATAACAAAAGAAAATGTGTTATTATACAATTTCATTATTATTTCTATAAAGTTTGAAGAAAAATTATGTACATTAAGAACATTTTGTAAATAAAGCCAATTAATTGAATCAAAGGCCTTATCAATGTTTAGAGATATTGATCATTCTTTTTTATTATTATTAGCTAAATCTATTAAAGATAAAAGTCTAAAAATGTTATCTTGCACTTTTCTTCCCAAGATGAACCTAGTTTGATCTTCATTAATCAAATTTGGTATTATATTGTTTAGTCTTTTAGTCAATATGACCATGAAAATTTTATAATTAACATTTAATAAGGAACTAGGATGGTACAAAGTGCATATCTTAGGGTCTTTATCTTATTTTAAAATAGGGGAAATCAGAGAGTATTTCCATGAAGGCAGAATATTTAATGAGTTTCTAACTTCATCATATACATTTCTTAGAGTTTTCGGCACAGTCGCTCTAATTAGTTTATATAATTCTGAGATTAAGCCATCTAAACTAAGAGCCTTATTATTTTTTAGAGTTTTTATTTGTTTTTTTTCAGTTCTCTAATAGTAATGGATTTGTCTAACATATCATGTTGCTCTTTTGTTACTTTATGTTTTATATTTTGGTTTAAGAAGTTATTAGTACCATCACTAATATCAAATGCTAAATTTCTATTATTATTTTCTTCATAATGCCTTCTAAAAGCTTCTAAAATGCCTTATAAATGTGTTACTCTTTTAAGTTTATTATTTACTTGATATGTGATTTCTATAATATGAATTATGTTACCTAACATTTTTGATCTTATTACTGTTCTATGCAGATTTTTAGGATTTGCCGTATACATTTGTAACTTAAGTTTCTCTAGGTTTATTGCAACTTTATGATTTAATATTTCTATGTATTTTTGATTCATTGTTTTAATTCTGTAGTCATATCTGTATCAGAGGGTTTTAATTTTGATTTTACATTATCAGTCTTTGTTTGAAGCACATTTAATTCATTATCCAGTTCCTTTCTTTTTAATAAATACCAACTCTTTATTCTACCATAAATATAGGCTTTTAACATGTCCCATAGAATAACATTGGACACTTCACCATTGTTATTAGTGTCCATACAAAAAATCTGTTAATTTAGGAACCATTCTTTAAATACTTTAATTTTGACTATATGTGTCAGTCTCTTTTGCCAAAATATTAATTAATGTGGCTTTAGATTAATTTTAAACATAATTGCACTATGGTCAGACAAAGGACAGGATATTATTAATATTTCTTCCACTTTTGAGTATAGCCCATTAGAAGTGAATACTTTATCAGTATATTTGTTTGGGTGCCAAATCTATAAGAATAGTGGGTGTAATTTAATATATTTGCCACTTTTAATTCTTGAATATGCCTAAGATCCATCATATTGGTGAAATTCTTAAGTTGTTTAGCAGTAGCAGTTATTTTGGGTTTCTTATCTTTGGTAGTGTCCTTTTCTGAAGGTATATAGTTAAAGTCACCTACCATTAGGCTTTCACCTTTTACATGTAGAGCTATAAGGTCTAAATACTTTTTATTTACTTTGAAACCAATTCCAGGAATCCAATAAATATTAACAAAACTAAAGATTTTGTTATGTATTTCAACTAAACTAATACCAACATACCATTTTGTCAGTGTAAAAATCAATCACTTTGGGTGTTTATAGTGCCTCTCTGTTTGACATTATAATGTGAATCCACCAGTACTGAATACTGTTTACATGTTAGTTTGTCAATATCTTTTTTTATTATATATGTTTCCTATAAAAAATGCTATATCCATTAAGAAAAAACTTGGTTCCCGCTAAAAGAGCAAACCTTTCTTTACTCCATTTGCTAGGACTGTATTGCTCATTTCCATCTACTCTCCACTCTTCTCTATGCCTCCCCTTTACTCACTAATTTGAACAAATCCACTCTTAGCAAACTCTCCAGGTGTTATAATCATATTGCTGGATTTGCAACAGGCACGGCCTATAGGACCCACCACTGTCATATCTTAAATCTTCTGGGTTGGTTAGAATGGCCTAGCCTACTTCAGTACAACTAGCTTATAATTGCCCATAAAGTTCTCAACCACCCTGATAATATGCCTGCACTTAAATATCATCAACCCTTATAGCAACCTGAAGTCACTTCGCTCTTCTAATAAACTACTGGTTCAACCATCCAAAATCAACAACTCTGCTAGGGACTCTCTGTTTGCTAACTCTGTTGGCAAAACTTGGAACTCTCTTCCTGCTGATCTTACTCTTGAACCCTCTCTTAGTTCAAAAAAAGCCTCAAGCTATACTTTAAAACTTATTGGTTATGTCCTTGTTCAAAACCTGACTAGATCCTCCTCTATAGTCTGTGATCATGTTACATTGCCTAGTCAGTTTGTCAACATTGTTTTAAAAATGTATTATTATATTACCTGCTTGCTCAACTGGAGCCTGTAAACTATGTGTAACTTGTAATCATTTTGTGATTTTTACTGTATGTTCTATCTTGGAGCTTTTCTTCCGAGGCTTCTGCTGAAAATGGGCATGTATCCAGTCAGACTATCCCGGTCAACAAATGTAAAATAAAATAAATAAAAATAAATATCAGCTTTATTCATTTTAAGATACTTAAAAAGCTATCACTCTTCATTGGATTATTTAATCCATTTATGTTCAATGAAATACACTTATATATTGTCATTTCTAAATTGTGTTATGTCTAGCAGATTTAAGTAGCAATTTTCAGGAATTTGACAGTATTTAAGTTTAACATTCTTTGTTATGGACAAAGAAAATAAAAAGCACTCAGTAACAATATAACAAATATATTTATAAACCCCTAACATGGAATGCAGCATTCCTGATTTGAGGACATAGGCATTCAAATCACCCTCTATCATCCTCAAAACATCTCTGTCTACTCTTCTGTTTCTACCTCTAAAAATTCATTCAGCTTTTAATGTTGTTACAAACAGCTTCCCCTCTAATGACAATTTACAACAGTTTAATTGAGATCTAAGTTAAATTCATAATTGACTTATAAGTATTTAATATCAAATGGGATAGGTCTGTTTCTCTGTAATGGACCAAGATAGTGACAGTTTTCTTTAATTATCCTATTTAATAAAATTAAAATGAATTATATAGTAAACATTTCCATTTTCAAACTATATATATATATATATATATATATATATATATATATATATATATAATATTGCTTCACTCTGTTAAATATATAGTAATTATTAATGTTTCATAAATTAGCACACTCATATACCCTACACATTAATGATTAATTCACTATGGCCAAACATTGTTAATGTATCTGGCCATGACTATTTAACAAATTAATTACCACTCAGTGTTGTTGTTGTTGTGTCTTTCGGCTTTTCCCGGTTAGGCGTCGCCACAGCGGAACTCCAGTCTGCTAATGATTGGCAGTAGATTTTTTACGTGCCAAGTTGCCAGCCCTGACGCACAACCTTCAATGAAGGTACGCCCATTCACGCATGTCTCCACACAGAAGATGCTCTAGCTGAGAATCGAACAGGGCAACGTCTTACTCTGAGGTGACAACACTACCGCGGCACCAATAATATGCTTAAACTGAAAGTATTATTTGCAACACTAGTACTATCCAGAGGCTTCATGCTAATTCATTTGTCAAATTTCTCCAATATTACCAAAAATCTTAAAACAAAGCATTATGTGTTTCTACCTAAGAGATATTTATCTGAAAAAGAAACAACAGGCAAGATTTTCCAGCATCTAACAAAACACACCCTTATTCTTTGTTTATTTGACAATAATACAATAAATTCAAAGTTAACCAATTGCTTTATTATCACCAAAGACTGATGACAACAACCAATCAATAACCAGTCTATATATATATAAATCCCTTAGTAACTTAAGGTTCATTTATTTATCCCCTCACTCTCATGATACATATACGTATCATTGGTATCCAAAAATATCTACATGCATTTCACCATCCAGAAAGCATTTCCACAATATAATTTGCAGAAGACGTAAACACGTTTAATCACATATGTAAGTTCCTATTGATATATATATATATATATATATATATATATATATATATATATATGTATATATTATATATTCCTGTGAACTAAGGTGTAATTGAAGACATCCGTTGTACCATTTTACCATTTCTACAAAGAATTCAATCAGTCAATAGAGTACACATTCATTTAATGAGACCTACAGAGAAGAGGCAATTATGCTTCTTCAAGAGCTTCATCTAATGAGTTGAATATGTTCTGACCTTATAATAGAAATATTTTGATTTTTGCAGGAAATAAGATTTGAGCCTTAATACTTGATGTTTTAAGACTCATGATTAATGGGGTGCAGGCTTTCCTTTTAAATATTATTGACAATATTGTTCCTTCTGGATCTCCTTTCAAGATCATCCACTTTTTCTAAAATTAAAGTGTTTTTGCTTCAGTAGAAATTCAACTTGATTTCTATTTCCATTTAGTCTGCCATTTACATCATTCAGTGATTCCTCTACTGAGGTAATTTGGTCGGAATGTTTCCTAATTATTGCATTATGTAAGTCAATTTGTTTCTTATTTTCTTGTTTTATAGTGTCCATTTTACTCTCCAGTTTATCTATCTTCACTGATATTTCCTGCAAGCTGGTTGCAAGAGCCTGAAGTTCTTTCTTTATTACATTTTTCTGTGAGGAAGCTTTAAGATGACTCATGCTTACACTTGATTGAAATAATACTTCTGACAGGATTAT
This sequence comes from Protopterus annectens, assembly GCF_019279795.1. Taxonomy (NCBI): domain Eukaryota; kingdom Metazoa; phylum Chordata; order Ceratodontiformes; family Protopteridae; genus Protopterus; species Protopterus annectens. The sequence goes on along the minus strand of NC_056749.1, from coordinate 102,785,689 downwards.
AACAATATAAAGTCTTCAAAAGTCGATTCTCTTGCTGTATTTTCTTCACACTTTATTTAGTGTTATATAAATTATGTTTTGCAGACAGATTTCTTTTAGTTTTTATATAAAAATTCCTGTCAAAATAACTGTGCAGAGGCAGAGCAGAATTTTTGTGTTAAGTGCTTGGCATCTTAGCCATACACCCTTCTTTTCATTTTTTTATGTTTATGAATATAGTTACATCTCTGTGAATTCTGTCAATTCTAAGGCCAGTAAGGATGGCAAAACTTTTAACTGGAGTCTTCTTTCACTTTCCTACTACCATGCCTCAAATAAGAGTTGCCATTCTCCTTTCTCTGGTTTTGGTACGTATTTCCATTTATTACTACCAGGAACTGTGGTATACTACCTTATACATGTAAACATTCGCTGTTGCTAATTGCTGCTTTAGACAACATGGAAAATAGGTTAGCCACAACATTTACTATAACTGGTGGACAATGAATTTTTGTTCTATATGCTTTTTCCTATTGGACTTTCTGACAATCAGATCCCACCCCCACACCTGCAAGACCGCTCAGACCCTAGTCAGGACAAGAGCTGGCAGAGAGATGGTATCTTTAACAGGCAGCCATACTGGTTGTTTGTAATATCACTGGGATTCCAGCAATAAATCAACATTTAATATGATCCTTAGCCTTCCTCCAGTTAAGGGGCAAGTGACTTACACCACTATTGGTACCATTCTGCCCTTCTTCTAGTGCTGCATGCACCCATGATGAAGGCCATCTTTTTCATGACTTGCTGACAGAATGCTCACCATTAGGCCATCTTTTTGCACTGCCATTCCTCCTCTGCGCACTGGATGGAACAAGTTCACCCCCTCCTCCTGGGGATGGCACCCCCTTTCCTCCCCATTCCAGTCTAAGCAGGTATTCTATCCAATAACTGCATTTGGTTTGCCTGAGCCATATTAAGCTCTCAATTAATGGTGCTGGTAGAAGACAGTGAATATGACTTTACTTTACATACATTTAATTTGTAAATGAATAGACAGTAATAAAAAGCTAAGATTTAAGTCAATAAGTATGTGGCTGGATTACATACTGTGTAACTGTGATTACTTCATTTAATGTTTGACTTATTGTGATTGATGTATTAATGTAGTCAATTATATCAAGTGTGTTTACCTCCTTTACAAAAAGAGTATAACTCAATGAAGTGAAATAACATAACACTGGATGCAGCAGGTGGCAAGTCTTTTTTAACTTTTTGTTTCACTGCCTGCTGACCTTCGGATCCTTTGTAGGTCAACAGGCGCACTTGATCCCCTATACACTCCCATAGACCAGGTTGAGAGATGACTGAGAGGGGACATTATTTAGGTAGCCATCAGGTCTTGATAGACTTTTCTTTATATGTCTGTCATCCCTATAGTGCATGCTGAGTAAGACACATAGAGTTCTATGTGCAGTAGTTATCAGTGAAGACAGATCACTCACTTCTGCAAATGATGGAATCCCTCCTGACAGCCATGTTATCTTGAATTCAGTGCTCCCTTGGGATATACCCTGAGTTTGCACTCCAACAGTCACTTCCTGAGGACACATGAGACAGCTAAACTGTGTCTCTCCTCTCCTGCCATCTTCCACAGTAGCTCCAGCAGGCAGCTGAGTGACTAATCCAACTGAGAGATGACTGGATCACAGTCTGGTCTTCATCTATATGTGCAAGCAGGTGTCAAGTGTGAAGAAATGAAGACAAAACCTTAAGGGGGGGATCATATGTGTTAGTTATTGTAGCTTTTCATTGAATACCTTCTCATGGCATATTGCCATATCTTTGTAGGAAGCATTTATAAATAAAATTTTCCCTGCCTGTAAGGTCTTATGTTAGACACAATGAATAACTAATTAACTAACTAGCTAACTAAAAAAAAAATATATATATGTATATATATATATATATATATATATATATATATATATATATATATATATATATATATATATATATATATATATGTGTGTGTGTACATGTGTGTGTATATATATATATATATATATATATATATATATATATATATATATATATAGACATATATATATATATATATATATATATATATATATATATATATATATATATATATATATATATATATATATATATATATATATATATATATATATATATATATATATATATATATATATACATATACATACACACACATATATATATATAAAATATATATATGTATATAAATCTATATACATCCATCCATAGATACACACATACATAACTTAATAACATTTGAATAAATACTGCTTCTGAAAATGCAGTTTTCTGTTGCTCCTCTGAATCCACCATTTCCTGTCTTTACTGCTGCCTTGCAGTCAGAAGAGGATGACCTGCTTAATCATTGTAGACGGCTGATCTCATAAGAAATGATCATTGAGAGGTGAGCTGGCTTTCTTTCATCCTTCTGACATGCCTGGGAGCCAAGTTTCGGTCTGCATTCCATGTGATTTGTACTAGCATGCTGCCTGGCTCATATTATCATGCCAAGGGCATGAACTACCAACCATCAGTAAAGTACAGACAGCATATGCCTCTGCCAGTATGGAAAAAAGAGAATAAAACACACATCACTTATTTTCCAGATAATTTCACATTTCATACATGACATTTTGTACTTATTATTTTATTTATTTTTATTTTTTATTTCTCATACTGAAACATTTCTGCTGGTCTAGGTTTCACATACCCCCATCCCAGAGGAAAAAGTGTCTTCAAGCCAAAAAAGTAGACTGATAGCACATACTTGTATCAAGGCATAGACTTATATAATGCTGTCATTACTGTTATTACAGGGAAAATTTGTTTGGGAGGTTCCTTCCATTTTAATATCACTACTAAAATCACTTTTTTTTCATAAAGAATATGCCTACACATGAATGAAAGCTAGAAGACAAATAACTCATTAAAAATACAAGAGGACACTTGGAGGCATAACAGATACTGGATTAACTGTATTGATATGTTATGTTATGTTACTCAAACAGCAGTGCATTCAGTGATTACAAATCTCAATAAGCATGAATTTGTAAAACATTAGCAGGAGTACAAAAGCTGCTTTACAAAGGCTGAATGATTCATGTAATCAGAAGTCAGTGGTCTGATAAGGCTAAGTGCCTCATGCACAGTGCATAACATTATATTGGGCAGGAGGCCGAGTGCCTCATCTACTCAGAATGAAGTCTTAAAATTATGAAGAATCACACCTCTCATTCTCCAAACACTGAATACAGGAACAGAGGCAGGTATATCCAGCCAAATTCTAAACATCTAACTAGCATAACATTTGACGACAGAATAGAACATAACCCTTATCGCTTATTGTAGGAATGTGGGATGCTGCTCAGAAACAAACAAAAAAACAACACACCACTCAACCTCCAAGCATTACAAATCATAGCAGTGGCCTTCAAGCATCATAGCAAAGGTTCAGAAAGGAGCACTTTCATCATTTTTGCAATGTTAGGTCTTTATATACTAGATTCTATATAGTTAAAGGTACCGGATCTTTGTATAGGCTAAGTTTATGTATTTAATAAAGTGTATATCCATAAACACATCTGAATTTATGAAGAACATCACAAGTCTAGGAAGTGCAAGACATAATTTAATGGCCTAAATCATAGCAGCTGTGAGGTATGAAAGGCAAACAGTGACAAAAAATAATGGGAAAAATGTAAGTACATTATCAAACGAATTGTGTAAAATCTATAGACTTTAATCAACTGTATTGGAAAATTCTGCCACACACGGTAATTAATTTTTGCTTCTGAAAAAATGGGAGATATAAGATGTGCACCCTTTTCTTTAAATTATTTGTCCCTCTAGTATGTTGGTCATGAAGTGTAGATTTCTGTGTACTAGTCATCTTCAAAATCACATGTGATGAGGAAAGATTTAGAAAATTGGGTGAAGGGGTAAATGAAGCCTGAAAATAGGGACACACCTTCAAAAATAGGGACATCATGTGCAGTGGTAAATCAGGCTACAGAAGTTTGAGAGCCTCATCTGCGTAGAAGGAGATCTCAGAATTAGGCAGGTAGCTGTGGGCCTCAACCACACAGAAGGAAATCTCTACATTAGGCAGGAGAGTGACCAAGTGACCACTTCATGCACAAAAAATAGTGTGACTGAGCAGGAGAGTGCAATCTGTTATGTGCATAAAAACATGGTGTTCTGGTTAAGCAAGAAGCTGAATTCCACATAGCTTCAAACCCATGACAGTTTTAATAAGACAGAACCTTACATGCAAACAGTGTTCTATGGCACTAACCCAATTACAAAAATGCTGAGTATCTCATGCAGATAGAAAGTATAGCCTGATTATGCAGGAAGTGTATTGCAGTGATGTTCTTCACGTTTCACTGTTGCAGTCATCACATTTGGGTTATCTGCTTGCAGTAGCTCTCAGTCGGCCTAATTATCAAAGTCTTGGGTCCTGCGCCGGTTGCTGTCTCATCTTCCATGAAATCAGGTCATCAGGGGTATAAAGCATGTAGCCAACACCATTACATCAGTCTTTCTTGCTGTGCAGTGCCCAAAACAGAAGCAGTTCACAAGTGTCGGTCGGTCAACTCCTGAAATTTTCATTTTCGAGTTTCAGAACCGAAGTCTTCAACTAAAGCTAAGTACCCCATTGGGGAAACTTTTTCTTGCTCTGTACCGATGTCAGTAAAAGTTAATAATTGCATTTCTTGTGGAAAGCAAATTCCTCATAAAGATTTTCATGCGTACTGTATTCCTTGCCTTGGCCCTGACCATGACGTACCTCGCTGTCGGTTTTATGCCTTATTTAACCAACAAACTATTCGTCGGTATATTTAACTTCTAAATATTTTGGTTCTCGGTTCAATTATCCAGATATGTCTTCGGTAAGCCATCTGACTACAGACATTCCGAAAAAAAGCAAAGATAAAGACAGAGGCAGGCCGTCTATGTCCAAAGTTGCTGACAATGTTTCTCCTAAGCCAGTCGTCAGTTCGTCGATACTCAGTGAGGCACTTTTGCAGCCCCTGATACCAGCCACTTCAGATTTACAGGCCTCTGCTGAGACCCATTCAGAGTCCAGTATGCCACGAGATGCTTCAACTGTGGAACCTGCGGATGTCCCTACCTTGGATGGGTCCAGAGCCGCTGTGCAAGCACCGGCTTCTGAGGGTGTATTCAGGCCTACTGACTTGCATATTAAACTGATGCCATCTTTTTCTTCAAGGCCTAAAACTCGAACCATGCCTAAAAAAACAACGCCCAGACCGCATGGTCAGGCCTCTATGCCTAAAAAACAAATTATAAGAATGGCTGAATATCTTATTACTTTAATCAGGGGAAGCCAACCTTCCTCCAATAAGAGACCTTGGACTGAATTTGCTTATGATACTTCTGACCAGGATTCTGAAATTTCTGTTTCCTCTGATGACCAGGATGTACCATTATCTACCTATGAGGATTCTGAAGCAGAGGACTCTATTTCCTCTGCCCCCCCCCCCCAGACGATTTCTCTTTTGGTGAAACCATGCATACTCTTAGGGAGCATTTTTGTTGGGAAAGCCAGGATTACTCTGATTCTAAAAAGAGACTTAAGGATTTCTCATTCCTGCCCCAGCACAGGCCTTTAGCTATCTCTCCTGTACTAGACATTGTTGATGATGCTTTTTGGGAATCTAGCTTGGCCCCTGATGCTTTACCTCTTGCTCCCAGAAAACTTGATAGATATTACAGGGTTTCTGACTCTCACAAGTTCCTTTTTAGAAATCCTACTGCGGATCCTGAATCCATTTCACAGAAACCCAAGGGCATTAAGGCTACTACTGCCAAAAATCCTACCCCCTCTGATAGAGACTCCAGGGCACTGGATAGATGGGGTAAGAAGGTATAGACTTCTGCAACCTTAGCCATTAGGGCCTTAAATTGCCAGTTTCATATGTTAAAGTATCAGCAGCATATTATTGGATTGCTTAAGCAGAAAATTATGTTGATTCCTGATTGTGCTGAAAACAAGCATTTACAGGATTTATTGCATTCTGCTGAATAGGTTGGAAAACATACTTTGCAATGTGGGTTTGATTCTCTAGAAGCATCTTGCATGGCTGCTCACTGGGTCTGTACTTAGAAGGCATGCTTGGTTTAAGGAGCAACCCTTGCCAGATCATGTTAAAGCTAAATTGCTGGATGCTCCCTTAAATCAGAACCACCTATTTTGGCAGCAAAGCAGAAGAAGTTCTTAAAAAGATGGAGGAAAAAGTTAAATCTATGCAAACTGTTAAAGATTTCCTACAAGTACAGCCTCCAAGATTTATAGGCATTGGCCCTCTAAGAATTGGTCCTTTCCTGCCTCTTCCAGGCTTTCTCAGTCCAAACCCAGATCCAGCAGAACACCCAGACTTCAGTCCCAGGGTACGCACAGGACTAAGCAGTGGGGGGCTCCCACTTCCAAATCAGGGAGTAGTAAGACTCCCCCCTATGTAAACTGTCTCAGTGACTTAACTTTAAAACTTCCAAGCATTTCTCAACTGACTGCTCATTTAGGGGGAAATATTGCTCTGCAGGCAAAAAACTGGGAACTCATTACCCAGGACAAATGGGTTTTAAATAGTTTCCCAAGGATACAGATTTCACTTCCACACGTTACCAACACCAAACGGTCGGCCGGATCTACCCCCAAATCAGTGGGCAGAGGCTCAAAAGCAAGTACTCTCTCTCTCTTAAGCATAAAGGCTATTCAGACTGTACCAGAAGACGAAAAGGGACAAGGTTTCTACTCAAGACTTTTCCTGGTATCCAGAAAAGACAACTCATGGCGTCCTATCCTGGACCTTTCTACCTTAAACACCTTCCTGGTGATTCCAAAATTCAAGATGCTAACTCTTCACCAGTTACTTCCTATGCTAGGCAAAGATGCCTGGTTGACAACACTAGATTTAAAAGAAGCCTACCTGCACATCCCAATCAGGGAATCTTGCAGAAGATACCTACGCTTCAAAGCAGGCTACATGCACTATCAGTTCTCTGCACTGCCCTTTGGCTTATCTACTGCACCCAAGGTATTCACAAAGTGCCTAGCTCCAGTCATTGCATTTTGCAGGCAAAGAAATATTCAAATATACCCATACCTGGACGATTGTCTAATTCAGGCAGAAAGCCAGGACATACTTCTAAATCATCTGGCATTTGTACAAAAGGTAGTAACTTGTCTGGGGTACACCATAAACAAAAATAAATCACATCTGGTACCCTGTCAACAAATTATATTCCTGGGAGCAAGCTCGAACACAACTTCTCAGATGGCTTTCCTTATGCCAGAGAAACAAATTCATTTGACAACTTACTTCAAACTACTGGCCACAAAAACCCTGCTATTTGCAAGACAAATACTGCAAGCCTTGGGGTTCATGGCCTTGTGCATTCTTTTAATTCCATATGCAAGACTGCATATGAGGAAACTATAATGGTACCTAAAAAGCCTATGGTGTCAACATTCTCAGGATTTAGAAGCAATGATTCCTATTATACCTTGCCTATGGTTAGAATTCCTTTGGTGGGCAGAGGCCTGCCACCAAAACAAGGGATTATCATTCACTCTACCCCTTGCTGCCCAAACCGTAACAACAAACACATCAGACTATGCATGGGGGGGGGGGCTCACCTGGCAGGGAAGTGCATTCAGGGCAAATGGAACCCAAGTCAAATGCATCTGCATATCAATCAAAAAGAAATGTTAGTTGTGCAGAATGCTCTGACAACCTTCAAGGACTACATTTTTCCAAGACAATTAATGGTAAAGACAGACAACACCACTGTTATGTGGTACATAAGCAAGCAGGGGGGTACCCATTCTTACCCCCTCTGCAGATTAGCCATGGCTCTGTGGAACACAGCTTTGAGCTACCAAGTGCATCTTCAGGCTCAATTCCTGACAGGAAAACTAAATACACTGGCAGACAAACTAAGCAGAAATCTCATGGACCCACACAAGTGGAAACTGGAACTAAAGACTTTCAACATGTTGACCAACAAATGGGGGAACCCAGATATAAACCTATTTGCCTCCCCCCAGAACTACTAATTGGACAAATTCTGCACAAGGACCCCCACAAAAAAGCTTGGAAAGTCGATGCTCTGTCCTTCAGCTGGAAAAACCTATCAGTCTATGCTTTTCCTCCTATGCCTTTCCTCTCCAACGTACTACTAAAAACCAAACAGGACAAACTAAGGATGATACCGATTGCTCCAGACTGGCCATGCCAACAATGGTACCCCCTCTTGCACAGTGTGTCACAGCTAGCTCCATGCACCTGCCTCAGACCCCTACCCTGCTGTCACAGCAGGAGAGTCAGATTCTGCACCCTCAGCTTCAAACCCTGAACCTGGTAGCCTGGCTAATTACGTAATCTCTGCATTACCATCCCTCAGTAAACAAGTGTTGGATGTAATCTTGGAGGCAAGGAGGCCTAGTACTAGAAATTCTTATGCTGAAAAATGGAAAAGATTCTGTGCCTGGAACCAAACTCAAGGGATGGCCACAGCAGCACCCAATTTACCTCAGATTCTTCAATACTTAACTGAGATGCTTCACAAGGACCTTTCCTTTTCCTCCATCAAAATTCACGCCTCAGCCATTTCAGCTCATTACAACACAGAACCACCCCTCTTTTCTCACTCACTGCTCAAGCAGTTCCTCAGAGGGGCCAAAAACCTAAGACCACCCAGGAGAGCCCCAAAGCAGCCTGGGATCTTAACTTTGTACTGGAAAAACTCACTCTTCCTCCTTTTGAGCCAGCTGCAAGTGCAGAGTTAAAATTCCTTTCTTGGAAAACAGCCTTTCATCATCTTTCATGCGGACAGGGTGTCCCTCAGGACCAACCCCTCCTTCATGCCCAAGGTGGTATCCAGTGTGGCTCTTAATCAGTCAGTCCATTCATTTGCCATCTTTCTTTTCTAATCCACAGAACAAAGGGGAACACATATTGTACTCTTTAGATGTGAACAGACAACTTAGTTGTTATTTGGACAGAACTAAAACTCAAAGAAATACGAACAACTGCTGGTGGCATTTGCTGCAGGGGTAGAGGGGAAGGCTATTTCAAAGCAAATAATTTCTAAATGGATAGGCATTGCATTCATTTCTGCTATAAGCACCATGGAAAACCTATCCCACAGGAGATTAGACCCCATTCAACCAGGGCTGCATCTACCTCTACAGCCTTTCTCAGAGGTGTCCCTACCAGGGACATCCTAGAAGCTGCTAGCTGGAGTTCTGTACATACTTTCACCAAGTATTACCATTTGACAATTTTCTCTAAATCCAGAGCTGGTTTGGCCACTGCAGTCTTGCAGGGCCTCATAACTTGTCCTAATGCTATCTAAACTCCTCCTCCCATCCTTACCTTTGGGAATCTACCCAAATGTGATGACTGCAGCAGTGAAACATGAAGAACATAGTACAGTAGTGTACACTTACCAGAAATGTAGATGTTCGAGAGTATTCACTGATGCAGTCCTGGTTACCCTCCCTCCAGCCCCCTGACTTCTTTTGACTATACATTTGGCCCACATTTGGGCTTTCGAATATTGGCAAAGGCTCTTGCTATCCCCATAGTGCCTTTTTTAGGCAAGGCTCAAAAGACAAACCTACCTCCATAGGTATCACAAGGGATAAGAAACTAAGAGTAATGCTACTCAACGCCAGAAGTCTAAACCTCAAGATGCACGCACTCAAAACTCTCCTTAGCATGGACAACATCGATATCTGTGCAGTAACAGAAACCTGGTTCAAGGCTCCCGAGAGCACCCCAGCACTACCAAGTTATACCTCATACCATGCTTTTCAGCCCAAAAACTTGGACTGAACCACAAAAGGAGGGGGAGTATCAATATTCGTCAAAGATACCCACACCTCCAGGTTGGTGGCACAGCACGAAGCATCATAGACTATCCATGTGCAAATAACAGTGGGTAAAACTGCCTTCCAGTTTATAGCCTGCTACAGACCACCCTCCCAAACCCAGGAACCCCACTCGGCCTTCCTGAGAACACTGGAAAATATGAAGGTCTCTCCAAACACCATTATATTGGGTGACTTCAACTACCCAAACATAGACTGGGAGCATTACTCTAGCTCCAACACCCTAGCCCAAAGGTTCCTAGAATTTATAAACTCAAATGCTATGGAACAACTTGTTACCACTCCTGCAAGAGGGGAAAACATACTGGACCTGATCATCACTAACATGGGAACTCTATGCTCCAGACCGGAAGTGTATCCCTCACTGGTAAGATCAGACTATAAACTAATCTCACTGGATATTCACATCCCAACCCCACCCTCTGCCCAGAAAACTACAGTGAAAAACTTCTCTAAAGCAAATTTCACACTCCTCAAAACTGAGGTGGAATCCTTTAAAGTCCCCGGGCCTGTGGAAAATATGGCCCAGACTGCAGAATCCTTTAAAAACGCATTCTATGAACACCTTCAGGAATGCATGGATCATGCAATCCCAAATAAAACCAAGACCCAATCCTCCAAAGGCAGATTGGTCTGGTGGACCCCAGCCATAAACAAACTATACAATAGAAGGAGGAAGCTACATGATAGAGCAAAATCCCAAAAGGGGAAGGCATCTCTGATCAGTATTAGCAAAAAACTATGGGCACTCATAAAATCGTCTAAGGCCAGCTTCGAGAGAAAAATTGGACAGGACACTAAGGATAATCACAAGGCTTTCTTTAGTTATGTTAGGAACTTGGGTGGGAATTCCCAGATATGCTCAGAAATAGTCCAAAATGACAAAAAAATACACGAACCCACAGACATTGCCAACATCCTAGCTGACAGGTTCAGCGCAAACGTCTCCCCCCCTCCCCATCAAAAGGGCAAATATCTATCCCAGCAGAGTGCTGCCCCCCTGACATCTCAGATGCTCAGGTAAGAGCCACCCTCTCCAAAGCAAAAAACACAGCATCAATGGGACCAGACGGTGTCCTGGGCTGTGTCCTACATGAACTCCAAGAAGAGGTAAACCCAAACATAAAACTACTGTTCAATCTCAGCCTTACTACAGGATATGTACCCAAAGAGTGGCGTACAGCAACAGTGGTCCCTCTCCACAAAGGTGGTGCCTCAACGGATCCTGGAAACTATCGCCCCATAAGCCTGACTAGCTTGGTGTGAAAAGCTATGGAAAGGATCATCATGGACCTCATAAATAAAGATATTGGGGACCTACAGACACTGGATCCTACCCAGTTCGGCTTTGTTAAGGGCAGATCCTGCCTCTTAAACCTGATTGATTTCTTTGAAACAGTCACCAAGGCCATTGATGAGGGGAAGGTGGTCCACACAACCTACCTGGACCTCGCAAAAGCCTTCGATACAATACCCCACTCGGGCATTATAGATAAGCTCACCAGCTTAAATATAAACCCCTATGTCACTAGATGGGTTGCAAACTGGCTCAAGAACAGAACCCACATGGTTAGAATTGCTGGAGCCATGTCAGACTCCAAACCAGTTACAAGTGGCATCCCACAAGGCTCAGTCCTGGGACCTCTCTTGTTCGGTATATATTTCTCGGAGGTACAGGCCAACATGGAAGGATTGTGGCTGACCAAGTTTGCAGATGACTGCAAACTGGGCACCATAACCGACTCTCCAGCCGACACAAGCATCCTCCAAAAGGGCCTCATAGAAACAGACAACTGGTGCCAGAGCCATGGCCTCAAGCTAAATGCCAAAATGTGTATAGTCATCCCTTTTGGCAAAAACAAAGTGCCCACAAATTACCACATAGGTGGTAATCCATTAAGTACAGAAGAAGTAATTAGGGACCTGGGGACCCAAGTTGATAGCAATCTCTCATTTGACAACCACGTGGTCAAAGTGGTTAGAAAAACATTTTATATAGCCCACCTAATCATGAAGGGATTCACATCTAGATCAGGGGAGGTCATCGTGCCTCTTTACTCATCCCTCATCAGGCCCATAATTGAGTACAGTGCCCCTTTTGGGATGTACCTTACCAGACACTTGCAGCAACTGGAAAGACCCCTAAAGTACCTCACCAAGAGGAACAAAGGGCTCAAACAGATGCCATATGCTGCCCGGTTAAAGAAACTCCAGCTCTACTCAGTGGCATACCGCCTGCTCAGAGGCGATCTGTGCCTGACGTATAAAGCCATGTCCAATCTGGAATTAATGGACATGCTGCACCTCAGAAAGTCCAAATCCCATCGAGCTACACGCTCGAGAGACTTGAACCTCAGCACTGAAATAAATAGGACATGCTGGAGGGACAGATTCATAACCCAGAGGCTCCCTTCACTCTGGAATAAAATCCCAGTCCAGGTTAGGCAGAGTCCCTCATTAACTCTCTTCAAGAGGAATCTTGATGAGCGGATGGGAGATCGTAGGTTTACCCTGGGTATCACTTCTGTGTCACTGTTAGACAGAGGCACAGTATACTAACCTCTTTTTGGTGTATTTGCTTTTTTGTTGGAGGTATAACTTTGTATACATGTATATATATATATATATATATATATATATATATATATATATTTTTTTTTTTTTTTTTTAATTGCTTCCCATTAGGGGGGCATCTGACATCTGGGGCAAGAAAAACTGATGTAATGGCATCGGCTGCATGCTTTATACCCCTGATGACCTGACATCATGGAAGAAGAGACAGCAACTGACGCAGGACCCAAGACTTTGATAATCAGGCCGACTGAGGGTTACTGCAAGCAGATAACCCAAATGTGATGACTGCAACAGTGAATACACTTGAACATCTACATTTATGGTAAGTGTACATAACTGTACTTTGTTTTTATACTGGCAATTGGATATCTTATCTGTGTTCTTTTTAGGCAATGTGATTAACACCTCATGCACAAAACAGACAGTGCTCCTGACTCTTACCATGCAAAATGTTGAAGATCATAAATGGCAATATGTTAACAGATTGTCAGACAGCTGATTTATGTCAATACAGTACTGCTTGCTAAGATTGGGGTAATGCAGGTTTGATTCACAGACTGTTTTAGTATAATTTTTGTATATGTTTTATATCAAAGGAAACAGATGCTTGTCTGGTGTTATTGACTGTTTGCTAAATCACTATACTGAAAAAGTAAGACACTGCACATTCTGACCACACTGCATTGTGATGGAGAAATGTTTTTTCTCCCACATGCTTCTAATGCATTTATATTTGTTGTCCCTTGCCACCATGGTGTTATGAGATGCTAGTGAGAATGAGATGCTCTATAGGTCACTGACTGAATTAGAATCCCACACCATATTATGCATAATGATTACTGTGAGATGACCCTTTCTATGCCAAAAAAACGTAAACCTTCCATGTGACAATGTATTCATTCAAAATCCCACTGAACTTAATAAATCTATTCACAGTACTGCATCCTCACTACTTCAGCAGTGTGCACATTGTCTTCTTTCAGTTATACTTTACATCATCAACGTTTGTAAGCAGACAACCATATCAGCTTTCCCGTTACAATACCAATGTTTTGTGTGTTGAACTCTGAACTAGGTAGCTATTCAACACTCATGCATCATAATGCTGTACTTGCAAAAAAAAATGTGAGCATCCCATTTAAATTCTGCACAGGCCTGTGCACATCAATAAAAAGAATATTTCATATAATCTTCTCTGGGCCCCTGTAACTGTTTACAGTGGCATTACTGCTTTATTCACAGGCAGAGGATTTGAGATTCAGGTTTGGCAGCTAACCATCTAAAATCAGAACATCATAATGTTATGACCGTATACATGACTATAAAGTGAGGTGCAGTGGGCACAAAGCCTTGCACTGGAAGGTATGTTGGGCTTTACTCCATCATAAAATTTAGTGTGTACTGATGTGCAGTTTATGGCAATTAAGAGTCTATTGCAGGGAGCTTTCTTTTAGGTAGGTATGCTGTCTGTGATGCCTTAGTCATTTTTTTTTATATTCACTGAGTCAACTTCATGAAACTGCTATTATTGACTTTGCATTTAACTGACCCACAAATAAAACACCCTGGGATTCAATAACATTAAATCTCTGTGCAGGAACAGTGTAGCTGTTCCTGCACGGAATATGGCCACCGAGCGATCCAGTAAACTACTGTTTTGACTTGCACAAGCCTGTCTACACTATTCCTGCATGGACACCATTGCATAATGCTAATTACCTCATTTGCTGGTGAAAACCATGCAAATGTGGTGAATTAGTGATTCAGCAAGCAGGCAGGGATCCATGCAAGAATACTGTTAGTTGCAGAAATGTATTTGACAACTAACCAAATACATTTCCGTAAAAATTAAAACGGAGGCATGACAGCTCAAAGAAAAGAATGTATTATAATCTTTAGGGCAGCGGCGTGGAAAGGGGATCATGCCAAAAATAAAAAAAAAATGTGAAAGCACAATTTTAAGGGAAATCTGCATTTTGCCATTATAGTCTATGGCATGCAGAATTAAAACAATACCAGGGAACAGTGGTTGCTAAGATGAAAGGCTCTGGGGTAGTGCAGTAACTATGGACTAAGGCAGCAGGGTATGCAAATAAGGGGAAATTTACTGAATCAAAAAAATATTCTAAGGGCCAAACTGCACCTAGCCATGTAGGTGCTATAACATGATCATGTAAGCAGGAGGAGCAACAGACATGAAAAGGGGATGTGTTATGCATGGTGTAAGAACATTGGAGCTCCATGGCCCCCAGATAAGCTTAGCTAAGCACAGCTAAGCAAGAATGTGTGACTGAGGCTGTATTAACTGATTCCATGAAATGAAGAGTGTGTTTGCATCCAGGGAGGGACATTTCTTAGTGTTTACATTAGCTAAACAGGTATGAGCAGTGCACACCGGGCCTAAAACAAAACAAAATAAAAAATCTAGAAATAGCAGGATTGTTTATTATTATTATTATTATTATTATTATTATTTTACATTTGTTAACCGGGATGATCCGACTGGATACATGTCCTTTTTCAGCGGAGGCCCGGGGAGAAAAGCTCCAACAGAGTTACATTGATAATTAGGTACAGTAAATGAGCTGAAAGAACTTAACAAAAACATAGGCTATTTACATACAAGTACAAGACTGCCATTACTATTTCTGAGATTACTACAAATGTAACATTAATAACATATTAGCAAGGACGGTAGGCAGTATAATGACATAGAGTTAGACAGGATACATATTTCTTTATCACAGTATACAAAGTACTTATCATCTTAGCTAGTTGTTTATGTTTTAGTTAATGGCACAGAGCTAGTCTGGGTTTGAGCAAGGACATAGCCAGTGTGACTTGAAGTGGAGTTTTAGACTATTTTTTAATTGACTTAGAGAAGTTGCAAGCGTGATGTTATTTGGGAGAGAGTTCCATATTTTACCAGTGGTGTTGGCAAATAGCGCGTCACCACCTAGGTTGAGAGATTTAGTTGTTTGGACAAGGAGTCTGTTTGCTGAGCGAAGGCAGCTTAGATTGGAGTAGGGAGTCATTAAGTTTTTTAGTGCTGGGGTATTCTCAGGTTGTTTAAGGATTTTGAAGGCCTCTATGAGTTGGGACTGGTAAAGAAGGTGTGGGAATTCTATCCATCCAAGCTTTTTCAGGTTAGTACAGTGGTGTGTTCTGTAGGGTAGGCCTGTAACGAACCTGGCAATGCGATTATAGCAGGATGAGAGCTTGGCCAGATCAGATTTGTTAAGGTGAGTGAGGACAGGAGAGGCATATAGTAGGGTAGAGAGAAGGTGTGAACGGGCTGTGGCTGCCCTGGCATTCGGGGTAAGGAAGGCTTTAATTCTATATAGGGTCCCAAGTTTCTTGTTGACTGATTTAATGGCTTGGTTGATATGTATATCAAATCTGAGTTTATTGTTAACGTTTACTCCTAATAGCTTTGTATAGGTGTCTGAGGAGATGATGGTCCCATTATTGGATTTTATAGTGAAGTTTTCAGTCGGAGATCTATTGGTTGGGTAGAAGAGAAGTAACTTGGTTTTGTTTGGATTTAAGATCAGGAGATGGTTGGCAAGCCAGTTTTCGACTTTGGTGAAGCTATGTTGGGTGGTAGTTAGTAGATTTGCAAGAGAGGCATTGGAACATATTATAGTCGAGTCATCTGCATATTGAATGCAGGTGGCTTCAGGGATGACTGTTTGGATGTCGTTTATGAAGACTGAAAAGAGGAGAGGTCCTAATATGGAACCTTGAGGAACTCCTATGGTATTTGGTAGTAGGCAGGAGAGCTTGTTTTGCCACATTACTGCTTGTTGTCTCCCAGTGAGGTAAGCTTGAAACCAGTCAAGGGCTGGAGTATCTAGATACAGGGTTTTAAAGTATATAGAAGTAACTGATGGTTTACCATATCGAAGGCTTTCGATAGGTCCAGGAAGAGAGCGGAGGATATTTTTTATTATTCGGTTAAGATTAATGTTTTCAGTAAAGAGAGGAGGGCAGTGGTTGTACTATGATGGGGTCTGAATCCATGTTGAGAGTCTGTGAGTAGTTTATTTTGGGTTAGATAGAGCATTAGTTGGTTGTGCATGCACTTTTCCATAATTTTGGCAAGTGGTGATACTATGGCTATAGGTCTATAGTTGGATAGTTCTGTGGATAAACCTCCTTTGTGGAGTGGAATAACATAGGATATTTTCCAAATTGAGGGGATTGAGGCCTCGGTTATGGTTCTGTTAATTAGGATTGAGATAGGGTAGGCTACGACATCTGCAGCAATTTGCAGGTATTCAGCCAGCAGAAGATCGGCTGAAAGGGTGGTTGGCTTCAGTTTTTCAAAGGGATCTGATAAAGGATGTGGACACTGGCTGGAAGTTAAAAGAGAGTGGTGAGTCGGGTATAGTGTTTATAGAAGTGTGGGGAGGAGAAAGTTGGTTAGCTAATGACTGGATGGTTTCTGTGAAGAAAGTATTGAATGAATTGGCTATATCTTCTTGGCTCTTGTCAGATAATGTTCCTGGGGTCGGAGTAGTGGATTTGCCTGGTTGGAGAAGTTTATTTATGCCTGTCCGGTACTTTTGAGGGTTATTCTGATGTTTATGTTGCAGATTGTAGAAGTAATTTTTCTTATCTAGTATGATGGCTTTTTAGTCTCATTTCTAAGTTGTTGGAATTTGATACGATCTAGGGGTAGTTTGGTAGTGCACCATTTATCCCACGCTTTGTCTCTAGTTGTTATTTTGGTTTTGGTGTCTGTTGTTAGCCAGGGTGCTAGTTGAGTTTTAATTCTTATTGAGCATTTAGGGGCATGCGAGTCAAGTATAGTAAGGAATGAATTGTTAAATGATGACACTGCCTCATCAAGGGGAAGGAACTTTAGTTTTGTCCAGTTACATGATTTGAGTTCAAGTTGAAATTTAGTTGGGTCAAAGTTTTTCTTGGATCTGATAGACCTATAAATAGGTAAGCTTGTACAATTAATTTTGTCTTTCATGATGTATGTGAGCAGGTGATCACTAAGATCATTAGGGAGAGTTCCAGACATATAGTTCTGGGGATGACTGTTGGTGAGTATCCAGTCTAGTATACTCTCTTTTTGGAGAGTTTACATTTGGGCAATGGGTTTATGTGGTGTGCCTTGGGGCGTAAAAGGGGTGTAAATGGGAAGGGGAAAAAAGGAAAAAAAGGAAAATAGCAGAATAAAAGCAATCAAGAACAAATTACATAACCAGCAGGTGGAATACATCATAGTCAGCCAATCATACAGGCAGCATCTGCAGGACAACAGTATAAACTATGGAAACACCTTACAGTCTGGTTTTTCCAACAAACTCTGCACCACTGGTGTACACATGCAGGGAAATTTTAACTGGAAAATTGTTAGGGGCTGCCATTGCTTTGATCCATCAGTATGTGCTAGAGTCTGAGGGTGGTGAGGAGGCTAATGCTGACAACCAGCACAGACTGAGGAGGAGGAGGAGAAGAGTGTTCAGATCCAGGGTAACATACCAGGGGCTACATGATCTGGAGATAGTAGAGTGCTACAAGATGGACAGAGACATGCTTCAGCAAATCATCGAGCTTTGCCGGCCTCAACTCAGACTCAGAGCCAACAGTGGGGAACCCATCCCAGTGGATACCAAGGTATGTGTAGCCTTAAGAATACTAGCTACAGGAACATTTCAAAGACCTACTGGGGACATCATGGAGGTCTCACAGGCATCTGCATCCAGGGTAGTCTACCAATTCCTGGATGCCATGCTACCACATGCCGATGAGCACATTTACTTCCCCAACACTCATGAGGACAGGACCAACAATATGCATCTCTTCCACTGTGTAGCAGAATACCTGAAGGTGCCTGGTGCGATAGACTGCTTGCACATGCACATCAAAGCACCACCTGGTGAACAAGGTAGGGTCTACATAAACCACAAGGGATTCCCCTCCATCAACTGCCAGGTTGTGCACAATGCCCAGGGCATTATCATGAATATGTGTGCTGGCAGTCCTGGAAGCTATCATGACTCCCACATCTGGCATTCATCACAGCTGTACCAGGCATTTGCCAGTGAGGGCATCATGTATGGCCATCTGGTGGGGGATGCTGGCTATGCACTGGAGTTGTGGATGATGACACCCATCAGAAATGCACACACACCCACACAAGAATGCCATAATGAGGCACACATACAAACCAGGATCATTATAGAGTATGTGTTTGGGATGCTCATGTCATGGTTCCACTGCCTAGACATATCTGGTGAAGCCTTGCAGTACTCTCCAGCCACATGTGCACACATGTTCATAGTATGTGCCATGCTACAGAATATGATCCTGTGGAAACAGCTGCAGCAGGAACAGCATGGAGAATAACCACACAGCCCCCAACCATTGCTAAGGTTCCCACAGACACAGAAGGACTTAGAGTAGGAGGACCCTGAGCCTGCTCCTGTAGGCAGATGGAGCTGTACCCAGTATGCTCAGGCCTTGGCAAAGAGGCAATGCATAGCACACACACTGACACTGTAGGGAGCCCAAAGGCTGACACCTCTCTCTGACTTGCACATGCAGTAAACTGGATAACACACACATCACATTACCTGTAACTTACCATGTATAGGCAGTGTACTGTGTGCATCCAACATAGGCAGCCCTCAAGCACTATCCTCACAACTACCACAGGCACAAGGTAAGTCAGTCTTCTTAACAATAAATTAATGGATTAGTATGTTTTGGTAGCATATCTATGGTAATGCTGCATGCATGCAAGGAAATGGGGTAGCCTACTGGGATAGCAACAGACAACTGACAGCTTTGTTGGACACCAGGAAATGTCTGCCCAATACTGGCCTCCCCACACTATGCAGTAGTACCCAAGGTGGCAAATCTCACTGCAGTATATGTGTGGGGACAACTAACTGGGGGTTCATAGGTCACAGGCATGGATGTCAGTGTGAGGATCCCATACCAACCCACCAGACCCACACAACAAGTCAGCTGTGGAAAACCGGAGAGAAATGTCTGGCAAGGGCACACAAATAGTGGCAATGTTGAATTAACCCCGTACAGACTCACAGAGTGATAGCACAGCAGGCCTCACAGTTGCAGTAAGGCTATGAAGGGTAATAAGTCTGAAACTCAAATGTATGTCATTACAATCTGACCTGTGGTCTTTACTGATATGCCTGTAGTCCCCAAGACAGGGAACAATACTATGGTAAATGGAACCAAAATGTAAAGCAAATATCAGCATCATCTGTGCAAATGTGTACAGTTGACAGGTGTGCCCCCCCATATACCCACAGAAATGCAGTAACATGTATGTCTGCAGGGAAATAGCAGCATAGGACACATTGGCAGGGCTGTCCCAATACACATGAAAACATGTTGCAAGTCCACAATATGCAGAGGTCAATGAGTTATGAGTTATGTGTGTTTAATACTGTCAGGATTTGGCCAGCACATTCTCCTGGCAGTCTTCTTGCAGTGCACTAGGTACAGTGCTGTCTTTGACAGGATCATGTGCAGATAACTGCAGTGCCAACTATTATGCATGTCAGTGACTCCTACTGCTCTGCCACTGACATACCTGGAGGTCACAGTGCTATGTGGAATATACTACACATATAATGGACTTCTTGAAGGCTGTGTAGCTGAGGTACTAAGGCTTTTGTGAATATAATGCTTTTTGATACTGTTGTCAGTGGTTATTTTCAACAATTCTTTTTTTTAATGTTTGCTTTTACATATACTGGAAATGCCTGCACAGTAGAATGCATTCTGTACTCACACCCATAACTCCCAAACTCTGACAGCAAGATGTCTGGACAAGGGTAGAAATAAAAGTGGAGCAAAGGCACAATGATAGGCATGTGCTGTAAATATCACCCTTACATACTGAGAAAGTTAGTAGGGTGAGGGATTGCAGTAGCGGGAATTGTCTGAAGGTTATGTAGTCTGAAACAGTAATGTTTGTCATTATTTTGTAACATTACTCTTCAATTATATGTAACTAAATTAACCCAAAAAGTTGTGCAATGGTGCAAAAAGAAGAACAAATAAACCAAGAAATGCACCACCAGGGTTTCTGGACTCCACACAGTTTTATTTAACACAAATTGTTAAGCATGTTCATCAATCCAAGTTGACTTTATCAGAACAATTACTACAAGGAGAAAAAATAATTTAAATAGGTTAAAATCAACTACTATTGGCTAAAAATAAACCAATCAGTTTACACTATTAAAATTAAGTAGACAAGTCTAAAAAAATAAATTTTCATCACCATTATAAAATGCATGAGAACATGCATATAATGTATGCACTATAAATAATTTCAACAAATTGTTCCAAATGAACTAAAATGTTAAAGTGCTTATAACTTTATATTTTTTCTGCCTTTTCCTTCAATACTGGTATAATAGATATAAAATCATTTAAACCAGGGTGCAGGTTAGCAGTTTGCCTTAGTTGCCACATTAACTCTTTTTATATAAAATGTTCTTCCAATTCCCACCTCTCAGGTCTATTTGCACGGTGTCAAAAAGAACAAATTTAAAACCAAACAAATTCTCCCATAGCATGCTGTGCCTATACAAGGCATTTGTTTCTTTCTTTTTTATGTCGTATTAATGTTCCTAAATTCTAGATCTAAGGGGTCTCTCCATTTTACCAATATAAAATCCCATGCAGGTCTTACATTTTACAAGGTACACAATTCTGATGGTAAAACAGTTTCCCTTTCTAAAAAACACTGTAGTTGCAGTTCTGTTAGATAAGGTAACAAAAGGTATCTGCAGAATAAAACTACACTGAGGGCACTGCCCACATGGTTTGGTACCATCTTTGTTGTTTTGATCTCCACTGCCACCTTTGTTTTCTAGGATTAATTTCAAATTGGCACCCACCTAAGTAGAAAAAATAGGCTTCTCACCCACCACTTTAGATATCTCATTATTACTTTTAAAAATGCTCCAATTTTTATATAAAATATTTTTCACCCCACTTTATAGGGGACTATATTGTACAACACATGCTTGTGCAAAATTGGTGGGGGGTTCTAAAATAGATGCACTACCCATTTCCTGTGCTTTCAAGGGTCCTTTGCCTAAAAGCAGCTTATATCTCTTCCCCCATTCATCAAGGATTCCTTGTAGAATAGTCTCAAACAAATTATTGGGGTACCCTCTGTCTACAAACATATTCCTCAAGTTAATGAATTCATTCTCAATGTCCTCTTTTTGTGAGGTCATTCATGCAATCCTTATAGCCTGCCCCTTGGTAATACTTTTTTTTCTGAGATAGAGAATGATGGCTGTTACAATGAAGGTATGCATTACAAAAGGTCTTCTTGCGATACACTCTAGATTTAAAATCTTCCACTTCTTTTGAAATAATGGTATCCAGATATTGTATTTCTCAGTCATTGTACTCATGAGTAAATTTTAAAAAAGAGGTAGCACTGCTTAAATATTCAGTAACACCAGGTATTCTCTTTTTATCACCTTTCCACAGAATAAAAATGTCATCCAAAAATCTATTATATAACAAAATCTCAAAATTAAAACTACTCTTAAAAACGTATTCCAGTTCCCATCCAAGCAAGACAATATTAGCATAAACGGTGGCACAAGCTGTCCCCATAGCCACCCCTTTGGTCTGTTGATAATATTGCCCTTCAAAATAAATAAAATTATTATCCAGTATGAGTCATAATCTCACATAACACATTGACCTCTTCATGTTGCAATTCAGAACATGCGAAAAGCATTTCTTCAAAATATTCCAATCCCTCCTTCTTAGGGATACAAGAAAACAAATCTTGAACATCAATGGTCAAAAATGTCTCTCCAGCAGATCATAAGTCCTGTTTCAACTGACCCAAAAAATCCCATTAGTTTTTAACTAAGTGTGATACCCCTTCCCCAATGTTTTTAATCATCCTATACACAAAAACTGCCAAATTATGTGTTTTGGAATCACCAGCAACTACAATAGGTCTAAAGGGTGATGCTGACATGTTTCTGTGGATCTTAGGGATACCAGCTAACACAGGCACCTTGGGGTGGCAAAGAGAATACCTGGGTTTATTGAATATTTAAACAGTACCACCTCTTTTTTAAAATTTACTCATGAGTACAATGACTGGGAAATACAATATCTGCATACAACTATTTCTAAAGAAGTAGAAGGTTTTAAATCTTGAGTGTATCGCAAGAAGACCTTCTATAATGCATACCTTAATTTTAACAGCCATCATCGTCTATCTCAGAAAAAAAAGTATTATCAAGGAGCAAGCTATAAGGATTGCATGAATAACCTCACAAAAAGAGGACGTTGAGAACAAATTCATTAATGAGTAATATGTTTGTAGACAGAGGGTACCTCAATAATTTGTTTGAGACTATTCTACAAGGAATCCGTAATGAATGGAGGAAGAGATATAAGCCACATTTAGGCAAAGGACCCTTGAAAGCACAGGAAGTGTGTGGTGCATCTATTTTAGAAACCCCCACCAAATTTGCACACGCACGAGTTGTACAATATAATCCCCTATATAGTGGGGTAAAAAATATTTTATATAAAAAAATGGAGCATTTTTAAAAGTAATAATGAGATATCTAAAGTGGTGGGTGAGAAGCCTATTTTTTCTACTAATGTAGATGCAAATTTGAAATTAATCCTAGAAAACAAAGGTGGTGTGGGAGATCAAAACAATAAAGATGGTACCAAACTATGTGGGCGGTGCTCTAGTGTAGTTTTATTCTGCAGATACCTTTTGTTACCTTATCTAACAGAACTGAAACTACAGTGTTTTTTAGAAAGGGAAACTGTTTTACCATTAGAATTGTGTACCTTGTAAAATGTAACACCTGCATGGGATTTTATATTGGTAAAACAGACAGAGCCCTCAAATATAGGATTTACTAACATTTATACGACATAAAAACAAGAAATAAACAAATGCCTTGTATAGGCACAGCATGTTATGTGAGAATTTTTCTGGTTTTAAATTTGCTATTTTGAACACGGTGCAAATAGACCTGAAAGGTGGAGATTGAAAGAACATTTTATATAAAAAAGAGTTAATGTGGCAACTAAGGCTATCTGTTAACCTGCACCCTGGTTTAAATGATTTTATGACTATTATACCAGTATTGAAGGAAAAAGCAGGAAAAAAAATAAAGTTATAAGCACTTTAAATTAATATTTTAGTTCATTTGGAACAATTTGTTGAAATAATTTATTTATAGTGCATAAATTATTTGTATTTTCTCATGCATTTTATAATGGTGATGAAAATTTATTTTTTTAGAGTTGTCTACTTAATTTTAATAGTGTAAACTGATTGGTTTATTTTTAGCCAATAGTAGTTGATTTTAACCTATTTAAATTCTTTTTTTCTCCTTGTAGTAATTGTTCTGATGAAGTCAACTTGGACTGATGAAAGCACTTAACAATTTGTGTTAAATAAAACTGTGTGGAGTTCGGAAACCCTGGTGGTGCATTCTTTTGTTTATATGTAAGTAACTTGCCATAAAAACACAAGTTTACATAGACAGGATGAAACTTCCAGCCAAAAACCTGGACAATCTGCCAAAAAATGTACATTTGAGAGGTATGGCCACACAAAGATATGACATCTCAGGTGAGAAAGATACCTCACAAGCAGGAGATTCCCGGCCAGTATATCACCAAGTTGCTGGACTGTTTACACAGTGTGTCATCACTCAACTGACTGTAGCCACACCTCACAACTGGCCTTGTTGGGCAAGGATGTATATAGCTGCCCTCATAATATTGGTCTATGCATCATACAGCTAGTATTCCTCTGGTAAAGCACTGTGATGACCTGATGATGTCTGGCACTAGGTAATACAATACATTGCGGTGTCAAACTACAGCTATGTCAGAAACTGTCTGCTAAACAAACCCAGTACCCTGAGGAAAGTTCTGTGTACTCCTGAGAAGTATGGCTGTATCACACAAAACTCCAGACCAGAGTACACTTATCTCTGGCATGGAGTCCCACTTTAACTATAGAAGGTCACACTGTGTATGTTCCTACACTTAGCTAACCACATGACATGTTGGAGCCCACATTGGACTATGTGACTGCATTGTGTATATATGTCTGTGCATACAGACAGCTACGTACACCTAAACGTTACCCACACACACATCAGACAGGATTACCCTCAGCTAGCTGCAGGTGGCCCATATGTGATATATCTGCATCTGTTGAGTGTGATACACAGACATATATATATGAGCAACAGATAACATATGTCAAGCATACACACACATAGATGTGGGGAAGTGAGAGACAGACAATGATAGAGACAGAGAGACACACAGGGGGACACAGACAGAGTGAGTCACACACACGGATACCCTGAATGGCATACAGTGATGTCCTGCTGTGGCTGGTGGCATACCAGTTGTAAACAGTTGCACATGCCAGCATAAAAGGTGAGCTCTACTGTGTAATAGTACTGAGGTTGAGTTTATAATATCACATCACCTGTCTGTGTATGTGTGTGCGTGTCTGTGTTCATAGGATTAAGTATTAGGAGGCTGTTCCCACTCAGTACACTTCACATTGCCCTACCTAACAAGATATGCTGCTGTCATTCACCTTAGAAATACCATTGGACACCGATCATCCCTATAAGCACTGTAGTGTGTTGTGATAACTGTGAACACTTTAATATAGTAGGGGTTCTAATCTCAAAAATGGCAACTGTGTGTGTGTGTGTGTGTGTGTGTGTGTGTGTGTGTGTGTGTGTGTGTGTGTGTGTGTGTGTGTGTGTGTGATTGCGCACGTGCGCGTGCTCATGCTCGAGAGAAAGAGAGTAATGGAGTGTGTTTTTGCTTTTAGGTAAAACAGTTTTAGGCCATCCCTCCCACAACACTTCCCAGTGCCCCACGTTTGCAGTCCTGCTGATGTCATTCCCCTTATCTTCACCTTTGGCCAGTTATCAGCCCAGTAAGATCTGTAGCATGTGTGATAACTGTGTAATACTATAGTACAAATCACTAGATAGGCAGGGGCTCTACTCTGAAATCTAGCAAATGTGTATGTGGGTGTATAAGTGTGTGTACATGTTTGTAGGAAGAAGTATTTTGATAGGTTTCCCACCCAGCACCCTCCTTTATCAGTCCTGCTGATGTCATTCCCCTTACCAGCACCTTTGGCCAGTTGTCAGCCCAGTAAGCTCTGTAGCATGTGCAATAACTGTGTAACACTATATTACAACTCACTAGATAGGCAGGGGGTTCTACTCTAAGATCTGGCAAATGTGTGTGTGTGTGTGTGTGTGTGTGTGTGTGTGTGTGTGTGTGTGTGTGTGTGTGTGTGTGTGTGTGTAAGTGTGTATGTTTGCAGGAAAAGTATTTTGATAAGTTTCCCACCCAGTGCCCTACTGTATTAGTCCTGCTGATGTCATTCCCCTTATCAGCACCTTTGGCCAGTTACCAGCCCAGTAAGCTATGTAGCATGTGCGATAACTGTGTAATACTATAGTACAAATCACTAGATAGGCAGGGGTTCTACTCTGAAATCTAGCAAATGTGTGTGTGGGTGTATAAGTGTGTGTGCATGTTTGTAGAAAGAATTATTTTGATATGTTTCCCACCCAGTGTCCTACTTTATAAGTCCTGCTGATGTCATTCCCCTTACCAGCACCTTTGGCCAGTTGTCAGCACAGTAAGCTCTGTAGTGTGTGCACTATGCATAATACTGTAGTACAAATCACTAGATAGACAGGGGTTCTAATCTTAATACTGGCAAGTAAGTGTATGGGTGTGTGTGTGTGTGTGTGTGTGTGTGTGTGTGTGTGTGTGAGAGAGAATCTTATCATGTGTGGGTTGTACCATTTTGAGTTGTGTAACACCCTGTATACTTCCCATCACCCTACTTTACAAGGGCTGCTGATGCCATTCAACTTATAAGTACCTTGCAACAATGTGAAATCATATAAGCTCTGTGGCATGTCTAATAATTGTGTAACACTATAGCAGAAATAACTAGATAGGTAGGGGTTCTAATCTCAATACAGGCAACAGTGTGTGTGTGTGTGTGTGTGTGTGTGTGTGTGTGTGTGTGTGTGTGTGTGTGTGTGTGTGTGTGTGTGTGTGTGTGTGTGTGTGTGTGTTTGGGTCAGAATCATATCCTGTGTGTGTTATACCATTTTGATGTGTGTACCAGCCACACCTGTTTACCACCTCCCAGTGGCATTACTTTATATAGGGTGTTAATGGCATCTGCCTCACATGCAGCATGTTAAACCATTGTACAGGCCATACCAGTCATCTGTACAGATGACTACAGAATATCCAGATATTTTCAACCTATATGTGGTCTGTGTCCCCTTACAATGGCCATGTATGTGATATTGTTGCCAAATAGGTCACAGTTACTGTAGTGACACACATGCTAGCATCGGATATCATACCTGACTGAAACATCATGCTGATACAATATATGTTACCCTATTACTTGTCCAGGCTTAAAGGAGAAATAGATGAATCTAGTTGCTATTTCTGGTGGGTTATCTCACCATCCATGAAAGCATTCACAACATTACACGTTGTAAGAGGTAGTGGGTTATGTCTCACACATATAATCTATGTGGGGCATGTCATGTGTATGTAGCACTATAGTACATTAAAGTGTATATGCACTTTTACTAATCTGTTTATTACCAACTGTGTTTGTGTTACTTTATGCACATTCCCTGTGTCAGTCTTTACTGTGTATATGCAAAAGATATACAATTTTGTCTCCCTGTTCCACCTTGTGAACTCAGGAATATATACCACAAACCTGTCATACACAGTGCCATGCATGCCCTCACCAACTTTATCAGGGTTGAATGTATGAGAAAGAAATGGCAAGGGCAACAGGTACTGACAGGTGAATCTGTTGCAGTTAATCTAATGGATAAGCTTGTGAGGGACCTACTGACAGTACTCCAGTCACCTGCTCTGTATGTATCAGCCTGTGGTACTACACAACACTGAGGTGACATGTCTGAAGGCTGCCTTTCTGTGACAAGGGGTATGTATGCAAGGTCACACTGTCTGACAACAGTGTCCATTACACACTGTTGCATGCATACACACCTGGTAAATGTACATATAAAGCTGTACATTGGCTATGAAATGGCTGGTGTATTTCCACTCTGCCATACTCCATGTTGGTAATGCCTGCAGGGTCACAGCCTGCAGATATGCAGACACCTGGAACACAAACAGAATACAGCATGTCAGACTACATTCAGTCAGTGGTACTAACAGCAATAATGCATCATGGCTAATAAGGTGCTTGCACCTTTATGTGTACCCATAACAAATCCAAGCAGACATCACCTTACACAGTATTACATAACTACTCTGTACTATATTCACCCTGTGCATCAGACTCATATTAGCATGTCCCTGCATTGATGGTATGGATGACAGGAATGTGGCACAGGTATCATCATGTACACAGGGTGTGCTGTGGATTTGTCAGAGGCCTAGGCTGGGCAATATGGTTGACATCATGTGTGTCTGTTTGGAAGGGTATCCTATAGATGGGTTGTGCAGAGGTGTCGTGTGTGTCTCGAGGTGACCTGCCTATGATACAGATGTGTGTGTATGTATGCACACAGTCATGCCATGTGGCTTCCCTACACAGGGGTATGTTGAAAAGCTGTGGGACCGCACATGACAGGGTGTCCAGTTCACCATCTATGGCCACAGACATGGGAACTGGTCCTGCCAGGGGTTTCACTGACACCATGAGCCCCAAGGCCAGATGCAGTACTTCTTCCTGATGGTGACTACTGTCTGCTGAATCTGTGTCTCTGAAGAGTCTGGCCAGGACCACGTGACAATGGCCTGCTCTGTTGTGATGTAAATAGCAACCCCCCTGCGGTAGTGCTGGTGTCACTGCAACTACCAGAGTGTGAAGGTGCATGGCCCCATAGACTGTCAGCTGATGTTGATGCTGACCTAGGTCCATGTGACTGATGCCCATTTCTCATAACATGCTCTTGCACAGACATGCCATGGTCGAGGATTGCCAAAGTATCACCCCACCATCTATTCATGACCTCAGTATTTTGATGTGTGGCCTCAACAAGGCCATGTATGTTGCCACATCAATCTGGAAGAGTTGTATCCAATGCCCTGAGTATTTGTCTGGTGTTGCATTCACTATGTGCCTGTGCATCCATGACAGCCTGAAACATGTGTCTGGTGACACCTGCTTTGGCACTTGCAACAGTGGCTTGATGAGCAGCAGTCCTCCTGTGAGCACCCCTGTCCATCTGCCTGTGTGGGACCTCTCTTGCACTCTGGCTATGGCCAGTGTCTACACTCACACCTGCCATAGTCACCACACTAGCCTGTTCCATGACATCACCCACCAACTGTCCATCATCTGTGGCTGCTGGGGACAGGGCACGTGTGGACATTGTGACTGTGTGCGGCGACATTGTGGATGATTGTGGGATGCAACCCGATGGCACAGATTCAGCCCCTGACAACCCCACCTGTGCCTGACTATGACCATCATCATTGTCAGAGTCTGCAGAGACTGACATCAGATTCTGAGCTAGAGGGACCACGATCACCTGTGGGGGGAAGACAACATATGTAAATTAATACCTGCACTATAACATTTGCTGCTACACACACACACACACACACACACACACACACACACACACACACACACACACACACACACACACACACAACACACACACATGCACACACACACACACACACACACACACACACACACACACACACACACACACACACACACAGGTGAGGTGGCAAACAGGCATTACACAGACCTCACAATAGCCAACTGGTGCATTCACAACACAGTGAGACCACTACATACACACCCTGGACAGGCCCTTAACATCATGCAATGCAGCCATTTCCACTTAATGTTACTACATATATGCACCTCTGTGATATGTGAGTAGTGTTAGTAGGTGATGAACCTTCAAGTAGCACACACTGCACCCATGTACACATAATTGCTGTTCCCCTGTATAGCACAGTGGCAACTTCTACAGAACATACTTCTCAACTGTGCAGAGTGTCACTGAATGTCTATATGTGTGGCTCTTACTTCTGGTCTGTTTGTCATAAATCCTGTGTTTGGCTGACACATTACTGGGATGATATGAGGACTGGTGTCACTAATTAATGACATATTTTAAGTTTCACACTTTAAAACCTGCAGTACAAGTATGTTACAACAGAACCGGTTGCACTAATAACCTTCTAAGCTTACAGTGGTATTATAAGTGTAGACACCCCTGTTAACATGCCAGGTTTGTCTGATATATAACATGAGACCACAGAGATCATGTGATAACATTTCCCACCTTTAATGACCTATAACCTGTGCAATCCTATTGAAGAACAAACACATCGGTTAGAGGTAACATGCAGAAGTTGAAATACATACAATATGCTGGTTGCATGACTGTGCACACCCTTAAACTACTACTTTGTTAAAGCACCTTTTGATTTCACAACAGCAGTCAGTCCTCTTGGGAAGGTGTGTATCAGCATGGCACATCTTGACTTAGAAATATCTGTACACCCTCCCTTGCAGAAGCCCTTCAACTCTGTCAGATTGTGAGGACATCTCTTCTGCACAGGGCTCTTCAGGGCACCCCACAGATATTCTATTGGATGTAGGTGTGGACTGTGGCTGGGCCATTCCAAAACATTGATTGTCTTCTGGTGAAGATATTCTTTTTTGGATTTGTGTGTATGGTATGGGTCATTGTCATGTGGAAAGGTGTAATTCCTCTACATCCACAGCTTTCTGGCAGACGCATAAAAAATTTGGGCCAAAAGGGACTGGTATTTTGAACTGTTCCTAATCCCTCCTTGGTTAAAGTAGGCTAAAGGCCCACTTCCAGCTTATGAACAGCAACCCCAAAGCAAGACACTGCCATCCCCATGCTTCACCATAGGGATGGTGTTCTTTTGGTGATGTACAGTGTTGTTACTGTGCCAAACAAATCTTTTGGTATTGTGGCCAAAAAGTGCAACCTTGGCTTCATTACACCATAACACATTTCCCCACATGCTTTTGGGAGACCTGGTGTATTTTTCTTGAGAAATTCACCAGACCTGGTTGTTGTTCTGTAACGCAAAGGCAAACACCTTAATGATTATACCAACCTCCCACCCTTCTGTGTGACTAAAGGCTTCCATCTTTCAACCATACCCCATAGGCCAGACACGTGGAGAATACCTGAGATTGTTGTCACATGTAGTACACAACCAGTACTTGCCAGAGATTTCTGTGACTCCTGTAGTGTTGCTGTAGGTCTCCTGTCAGCCTCCCTGACCAGTTTGGGTCTTGTCTTTTCCACAAATTTGGAGGGATGTCCAGTTCTTTACAATGTCACTGTTGCCCCATATTTTTAGCACCATGTGATGACTGTCTTCAGTGTTCCATGGTATATGCAATGTTGTGGAAATGTGTGTGTACCCTTCTCTGGGCTGATACCTTTCAAAAATGAGATCACTTTGCTGCAACATAAGCTGTATGTGAACTATGGCTGTCACTGTAGCAGGCAAAATTTTAGGATAATCCTGGCAGGAGAGCTGACCAAGGAGATGTAATGTTGTGATTATATCAAAAGTTGCTTCAACACAGTATTAGCTTCGGCCTGTGCACATGTATGAATCTAGCTTCTTGTATGTTTTTTATGTGTCATAGTTGTTCCCCTAATAGATATGTTTGTTTTACAATTAAATTGTACAGGTTATAGGTCACATGAAAGGTTGGAAGGGTCTGGAAATGTTTTATTGTGCTCCCAATTTTGTATATCACAAATACCTGGCATTCTAACAGTTGTGTGTACACCATTTATATGCACTGTATAGCACTAATTTATAAAATATGTCCCTAGTTTTGGGCCTTTGTCCCCCCATTTTGTCAGTCTTTGTCCAGATTCCTTGCAATGACAGATTGTGAGATATGCAACAAATATGTGACATCTCCTGCGTATAGGCCCCTGTGATGACCACTGTGATGCAATGCAGTTAACCCCACCACAAATGAACATACAGATATCGTAAAATGGCTGAGAGAAACAGTTGTGTGCATGGTCACATGCCTGGGATACTGGTGAGCCACAGCAGAAAAATCCCATAGTCATTGGCTTCAGGCTGCTGTCCCACATCCAGACCAGAGGTACCTATGTAGTTGAGGGGGAGAGGTATTGTCAACAGACTCACATTTGGCATTAGTACAAGATGAATGCTACTTTTCTGCACAGGTACAGTACAAGATCTGATAGCATACAATTTGCTGTCCTTCACCATAGATGTGCACTTGTGTGCATTACTACACCACACCCACAAATGCAGTTTGAACTGACATATGCATTTAGATACTCTCTAGAAGGCAGTATGACTGCTACATGACTAAATTGATGTGCACTGTGCCCTTACCTGGACACTCCATGCCTGCTGCATGGGTGCCACCCGTCTCCACAACTTGTGTTTCTTATGTTGTCTGTTGTGTTGGGGCTGCCTCAAGGTTATCAAGGAGCTTATCTGTTGCTGTAATTGGGACCTGTGTAGCTGGGCCCCCACCTGTATCAGTACGGTCCCTGGCCATGACAGCAGCCCTTTGCCGGGCACAACATATCAGGTCAGTTGCCCGATGCCTGACCTGATCATATGTGTGGCCATGGTGGCCCAAGGTGTTAACTCTGTGGGCAAGGTCATCCCACAGGGCAGTCCACTCCTTCAGATTTTGTTGGCTATGGCCGAACAGTACCGCATGGTGCTGGATTATGGCATTGGTGATAGGTGCATTCTTATCTACATTATATGCTGGCTGACGCTGCATCGCACCTGAAAGACATAATCAGGGAAACACATCACAGAACCTCAGACATTGCTCAGAGTTATTTATAAAGCCAGCACAACAATATTGCCTATCATTAGCCACCTCTTGCAAGCACATCATACCCCTGTCATCTATCAGCACAGTATGAACATGCATTGCACTCCTGGTCCTGATGTCTCATGTTCCCCCCAATGAGGGCCAGTACATTGTATAAACCACCATTCATCATTCACGTTTGTGTAGAGGGATGACAGTGGCCATCTTCATTGCAGATGGGATATCGATGGTGCTCAGGCTTTGCTTGCATACAGTGTGTAATGGAGCTGGAAGCATATGCCTGAGTTCATGTAAGATGCAGACAGGAATGTTATCAGGTCCCATGGGGACTTGCTTTTGTTGACTTTGATTAGGCAGTATGTATCTGCTCCCTGATGATGAGGGGAGGGGTCTTGGTGGTGTGCATATCCACCTATACTGATGGTGAGCCAGGGGGGTGATGTTTGCCCTAAAACTGTCTGCAGCAGTATTGGCTATAGCTATGGTATGTGTGCATGTGATGTGATTGACCACCATTACAGGGTGGTTTGGGTTGTTGCCTTTGAGAGTGCAGACATATGTGAAGACGGCCTTGTGATTGCCCTTGGTGGATGTGTCCATTTGTACTCATAGTTAGCCATGCAGTAATCTACCTGTGACCTTATATGCTCATTCAGACAAAGGTTGACTTGCTGCCAAGTTGGTGAATGCTCCTACTTTGCCTTGTACAGCCAACATAGTGACCAGTTATGTGGTTTGTGTATTGCTGCTGTCCAGCAAAGGGAATTGCTCTACCTTGTTGGAGACATGTTTTACAAGTAAGGTATTGCTGAGTCTATACAGCTATGTAGGTGTTCATATCCTAGGCAATGACAGAAAGTCATAACACAGTTGGACACCTCTCCAATTTCAACCCGATAATAATGCTTATTCTAGTACCCGTGTCTGTGTCAGGGCAGTGCAACAACCAGTAGCTGCAGAAAGCTAACGCTGTTGGATCCACAGAAACTAAGATTACACACATGTACAACATGTACAGCTTATTTACCTGATGTTTTGCATCCCATGCCTGTTGTTATGTGGTAGCCAGGTGCACCTACTCATACATACATGTGCACAGGTAATACCTCATATATATTTCTGTTCTATGACAGTATGGCACACTGTATTTACACTCTTGCTGCTCAGTCATTCCTGACAACCTGTTATAGCAGGACATTTGGAGGATGCCACACATACGTGGGGGGGTGAGGGGCCAAAATTAGTGACACTTTCTTAATATTGCTGTAACACACATACGTAATTTCATAGCACAGTAGCCTTTGCATTCACAGACATACCCCGGAGGATGTCCAACGCTCATATGGCAGGAAGAGAGGAGAAAGGCTATGAATGTGGTAGTGAGGGTAGGAACTTTTAATGTTGGCAGTAGGACTGGTGTGGGGACAGAGCTAGCTGATATGATGGACAGAAGGAAGGTTGATATATTGTGTGTGCAAGAGAACAGATGGAAGAGGGGTAAGGCTAGGTACACTGGAGTCAGGTCCAAATTGTTCTATCTTGGTATAGATGGGATGAGAAATGGTGTAGGGGTCATCCTGAAGAAACTGTATGCTAAGAGTGTTTTTGGAGGTGAAAAGAGTGTCGGATAGAGTGATGTTTATGAAGTAGGAAATTAGTGGTGCAATGATGACTGTTGTTAGTGCATATGCTCCACAAGTTGGGTGTGCGATGGATGAGACAGAAAAACTTTGGAGTGAGTTGGATGAAGTGGTGATGACTGTACCCAAGGGTGAGAGAGTGGTGAATGGAGCATATTTCAATGGGCATGTTGGTGAAGGGAAGAGAGGGGATGCGGAAATGATTGGTAGGTATGGTGTTAAGCAAAGGGATGCAGAAGTTGAGATGGTAGTGGATTTTGCAAAAAGGATGGACATGGCTGTGGTGAATACATATTTTAATCAGACAGAGGACCATAGGGTGACATACAAAAGTGGAAGAAGATGCACACAGGTAGATCATATCCTATGCAAGGGGGACAGTTTGAAGGAGATTGGAGACTGTAAAATGATGACAGGGGAAAGTGTAGTTAGGCAGCATGGAATGTTGGTCTGTGGGATGACATCGGTGATCAAGTAGAGGAGGAGGAATGTGAGGGCAGTACCAAGGATCAAATGGTGGAAACTGAAAAAGGGTGATTGTGAGGTTGAGTTCAGGGAAGCGTTAAGGCAGGCAGTAGGTGGCAGTGAAGAGTTACCGAATAGCTGGGTAACTACAGCAGAGCTAGTAAGGGAGACGACTAGAAAAGTGCTTGGTGTGACATCTGGACACAGGATGGAGGACAAGGAGACCTGGTGGTGGAATGAAGATGTACAGGGGATTATACAGAAAAAGAGGTTGCCGAAGAAGAAGTGGGATTGTCGGAGAGATGAAAGTAGACAGGAGTATAAGGAGATGAGGTGCATGGCAAAGAGAGAGGTTGCAAAGGCTAAGGATGAGGTCTTATATATAAGGATGAGGAGGGGTCAAATGAAAGGTTGGACACTAAGGATGGAGAAAAGGTTCTGTACCAATTGGCTAGACAGAGGGACCAAGCTAGGAAGGATGTGCAGCAGATAAGGGTGATAAAGGATAATGAGGGAGATGTACTCACAAGCAAGGAGAGTGTGCTGAGCAGATGGAAAGAGCACTTTGAGGGGGTGTTGAATGCAGAGAATGAGAGAGAGAGAGAGAGAGAGAGAAGGTTGGATGATTTGAGTATGGGGAATCAGGAATTGCAATGGATAAGCAAGGAGGAAGTAAGGATAGCTATAAAGAGGATTAAGAATGGAAAGGCTGTTGATCCAGATGACATACCTGTGGAAGAATGGAGGTGTTTAGGAGAAATAGCAGTGGAGTTTTTAACCAGATTGTTTAATGAAATCTTGGAAAGTGAGAGGATGCATGAGGAGTGGAGAAAAGTGTTTGGGTATTGATTATAAAAATAAGGGTTATTTGCAGAGCTGTAGTAACTACAGAGGGATAAAATTGATCAGTCACAGCATGAAGTTATGGGAAAGAATAGTGGAAGCTAGGTTTAGAAGGGAGGTGATGATTAGTGATCAACAGTATGGTTTCCTGCCAGTAAAGAGCACTACAGAAGCAATGTTTGCTCTGAGAGTGTTGCTGGAGAAGTACAGAGAAAGTCAGAAGGAGTTGCGTTGTGTCTTTATGGACTTTAGAGAAAGCATATGACAGGGTGCCTAGAGGGGAGTTGTGGTATTGTATGAGGAAGTCAGGAGTGGCGGAGGAATCTGTAAGAGTGCTACAAATTATGTACAAGGGTAGTGTGACAGTGGTGAGTTCTGCGGTGAGAGTGACAGATGCGTTTAAGGTGGAGGTAGGATTACATCAGGGATCAGCTCTGAGCCCTTTCTTATTTGCAGTGGTGATGAACAGGTTGATAGACAAGATCAGAAAGGAGCCCCCATTGACTGTGATGTTTGCAGATGACATTGTGATCTGTAGTGAGAGTAGGGAACAGGCTGAGGAGACCCTGGAGAGGTGGAGATATGCTCTAGAGAGGAGAGGAATGATGGTCAGCAGGACTAAGACAGAATGCATGTGTGTGAATGGGAGGGAGGATAGAGGAATGGTGAAGATGCAGGGAGCAGAGTTTGCAAAGGTGGATGAGTTTAAATACTTGAGATCAACAGTTCAGAGTAATGATGAGTGTGGTGGAGAGGTGAATAAGAGAGTACAGGCAGGATGGGGAGAGTGGAGAAGAGTGTCAGGAGTGATTTGTGACAGACAAGTAGCATTAAGAGTGAGAGGGAAGGTCCACAAGAGGGTAATGAGACCAGCTATGTTGTATGGGTTGGAGACAGTGGCACTGACAAAATGGCAGGAGTCAGAGCTGGATGTGGCAGAGTTAAAGATGTTAAGATTTGCACTGGGTGTGATGAGGGTGGACAGGATTAAGAATAAGTATATTAGAGGGTCAGCCCAGGTTGGAAGGTTTGGAGACAAAACCCAGAGAGTAGTGGGATTATGTTGGTTTGGATATATGCTGAGTTTGTATGCTGAGTATATTGGGAAAAGGATGGTAAGGATGAAGCTGCCAGGTAAAAGGAAAAGAGGAAGGCCTAAGATAAGGTGTATGGATGTGGTGATAGAGGACATGCAGATAGTTGGTGTGACAGAGCAAGATGCAGAAGACAGGAAGAAATGGAGACAGATGATCCACTGTGGTGACGCCTAATGGGAAAAGCCAAAGAAAAGGAGATGTTGTAATGTCAGTCTTCACAGGTTGCCAATGATTTGCCAGACATAACACAACTTTATGAGTAAATTACTACAAATATGAGGCACACATATGGTCTTTGTGCATAACACTGGACAGTTGAATGGTATGAGCTCAGTATATCACATGCAGTTCAACACACACATCTGCAACAATAGTTTACATTGCAAATACCCTTTATAGGGCTCTCACATTTCTGAAACAAACATGTATATCATAGTTGTATTCACAATTAACATATGGATATCTACAACATCCCAGTGCTGGCCTAGCAGTGTCACACTCAGTATTGTTCAACACAGACTCCAGTAGTAGTCATATGTGAGTCATCCTTTCCTATGGTGACTCAGGGGCCTGAGCTGTGATCCATGTCACCTTGTTGAGACATATTTGTTGAACTTCCTATTTCCCATTATTACATACCCCCTACTGCATTCAATTACATGCTTACTTGTTTGACATACTTTTTTTTCCAAGTATGGTTGGTTTGATTCCAATTTGTGTTTGGTTGGTTTGTTTGTTTGTCTGTCTGTCTGTCTCTCTCTCTCGCACTCTCTAAGATGTAGGGTATACATCTGTTTTACATAGGCAACAGCTTTCGTTTTGTAGGTAATGCTCATGAGCAGCCGATGGCCTGTGCACCAATTGGTGTTCCCACTTGCTAATTGCATGCAGAACGGCTTTGTTGTTATTCCTATAGCTAATGGCATGGCAACACACTCCTAAAATTGAGTACTTCATGTGGGCATTGCCCCTTTTCCTTGTCTGTGAGGAAATATTCATGGAGGTGTGTGAACTACATGTGTGAAATACCTCTTACAACAAAAACTGTGGAGACAGCCCAACAAACTGGGAGAGAATGTTCCAGACATAGGGATAGAATGTAAGTATTGCTGTTATAAGTTGAATTAATGCTAGTTTAACAGGGTTTGTGTGGATGTGGCTTTTCTGTGTGATTTTAAGTCTGACAGTATTATGTGGTTGACATAGCTTTCAACTGTAGGGCTATCCGCAGAATGGCTAGAGTTTGGACTCTCATGTTTGGTGTGTTCCTCAGACATTTTTTGTCTATGGAAAATCAGTAGCATACTCTGGGGATTGCAGTCAGTAAATGGTATCATCCATTTGTGTTTCTGACTTCATATCCCCAGAAAAGGTATGTTACAACAAACTCTGTTACATCAGCAACTGTCTCAGTTTATAACAGCAATATTTCACATATGCCCCTGTTTTGGGGCCTCTGTCCCCCAAGTATGTTAGGCTTTGTTCAGATGTCATGCAATAAGAGGTTGATAGGTATGGTATATCATTATTTAATGCCTTCATTCCTGATACCATCCCAGTGATATATCAGAATGCCAGACATGTTATGTGTAAGAGGCCTTATATATCAGGACAAAGCCTGGACATTCTGCGGGATTCTGTACAGTTGAGAGGTCTGTGTATTTCTGGTGATTGTTGACAGACTGTCAGGATTGTGTAGCAGTGTAGTGTGTAAATGTTATTTGGCCTGTGTAGGGAGGGGGGTAGATGTAAATATTATGGCTCCTTTTCTATCTGACTGTGCATGCTGCTCTAGTTTTTGGTGGTCTATTGGATGCATATGCTTATAGGAGCAGACTTAGACATGTCCCATACCATTGTCAGGCATCATACTACACTGTGAATTGGGCCAGTATATGTAGGGGTAGTGTGTAAGTGGCAAACACAGTCCTTATACTCTACTGTTCATTTGGCTTAGTCACTGACTGTGGTGAAATTGGTTGTGGGTATGCACTTTCACACTAGTGTCTGTCTTTCAGTGCTGTTTTATCTCTGTAGTGCCTGATATATTTGCAAATACATGTGTAATTCCCCATAGCAGATTTGGATTAGTGTTGTGTCAGTCTGATTGTAGTTTGGACTGTGCTTGGTGACATGCCTAGCAGCTTAGTGTAGTTTCCCTAATGTGATGTTATGTCCAGATGTTTGTAGGATGTACTGTTGCCTGGCCCCCATAAGTGTTGTGTATTTCTGACACATCAGTGAGATGATGTGAGGATTTAAGTCACTAAATAGTTAGAAGTAACTGAGTGTTGGACTTGTGCTATTTCAGTCAATATATGTTAGGAGAGACAGGAGGGTGTTACTGCAGCAGTTGTGTCATCTTATCTACTACAGTATTTCAGATATGTCTCTATTTTCATGGCTTTCTCCCTCCACTTTGTCAGGCTTGTTCCAGATTCATTGCACTAACGGGTTCTGAGCATACCTCTCAAATGGCCAGATTGTTTCAGAATGTCCAGATTTATTAATCATATTTCTAGTCTGTTCCACAGGTTCATTATTTTTATTTCCCTCATAAATCACTGTGATGATCTGAGGATTTATGTCAGTAAACGAAGGCATACATTTCAGTTTCAGAATTTACATCCTTCAGAACATGCATGCTGAAACAAACCCTGTCACTCTAGCAGCATTCTACATTTATAAGAGCAATATTTAAAATATGTCCCTAGTTTTGGCCCATTTTCCCACCATTTTGACAGCCTTTGGCCAGATTTCTTGCACTAAGAGGTTGGGAGGTATGGTTCTGAGTTATGACTCCACTACATGTTATGAGCATATATATATATATATATATATATATATATATATATATATATATATATATATATATATATAGATATATATATATATATATGGATCTTGGACTAATGCTCGATGACACGTTTCCACAAATCGGAAATGGCACAACACAGTTTCACGAAAGTACTTTTCACTGAAAAAAGCACTTTCGCGAAACTGTACTAAAAAAAAAACATGAGGACATGTCTGTTGCTGAGATCATGGCACAGTGGGGATAAGGGAATATTCCCTTTTCCCCACTGTAGTGCAATCTTGGAGTGAGAATATAAAAGTGGGGGCTGTGGGGGGTGCAGGGGGACTTGCCCCCCCCATATAAACATGATTACTGTTGTTTTTTTTTTTTTTTTTTTTTTTTTTTTTATGTTGTTAGGTGTTTTTTTCTACTTGAAATTCCCGAAAGAGGTTTTTTGGTGAAAAAGCACTTTCGAGAAACTGTGCTTGGCCATTTCTGATTTGTGGAAACATGTCGAGCATTAGATGTCAACACAATGTTAACTGTAGAAATGCTTAATCTGTGTTAGCTTCACTTAGCATCTCGCAAACACGCTTACTCTCGCTTACTCCCGATTACACCCGTGCTAATTTCTTTAAAAGAAAAGAAAAATGGGTGATAGGAAAGTGGTGAAAAAAGGGCACACAGAGGGAAAAACAATATGAAAGATAGCTAGGGATGTGCAGGACGGGTGTAGGGAAGGTCCATAGCTGTCCATTTCTTATACAGCAACAGCTGTGCATTTGTACAGAATTTGGAGGTGAATTTGGACACTCAAACCTCAGAGAGAGGGGTGCGACAAAAGAAATGTGTTGTCAAGCTAATTGGACCAGATTACATGTATCCAGTGAACACATGTACAAAAGCTTTGTATAGGGTGATATTTTTGGGGGGGACAGATGCCCTTTTCTTTTTTTTTTTAAGATGCGACTGGGATGTTGTGTAAGGATTGTAGGTACATCTGGGGAGGTAGGTTGGGTTGGGAGGCATACAAGACAGATGAGACAGCAGATGGGCTGGTATATGACACATAAGGGGGTAAACACATTTGACTGGGAGGGTGTTTGGGAATCCAAAGCCCATGGGCCCCCATATGTTTACAGTGGGACTGAGATCCCCACCCATGGGCAGTTGCCACTGCACCTTCATGGCCCCAAAGGTGACTGTGTTGGGGGCTGGATAGGATGGGAGGCCTGTTCCTTGAGGTGCACCAGGCAGCCCTCAATCTGGCACAGCTGCTCTCCAAACTCAGATTGAAGGGTGCTGTGCACCAAACCCTGGACCTGACTGTGGGTGGCAGCCTCCTGTCTGCGCCCGCTCCCATGGAGGGACGGGCCCCATCCCCTGTGGCGGTTCCACCCAAAGGTCATGCAGGACCAACAGATGAGAGAGATCTGGGTTAGGTCCCAGACATGCTGGAGCCTGGTGCCAAGGCCAGATGAGGTGGGACAGGCAGATCCGCTGGGATCTGCCTTTCCAAACATGCTATGATGTTGAGGTTTTACAAAATATATTGGTTAGTCATGAACAGCACATTTCAAGATAAGTTATAACAGCATGCATGGGTATTCCAATTAACTCCATAAAACAGATGTGAAATAGTTGCATAGTAAACAGAGCACATGCATAAGTGGAACAACAGTATGCATCGTAACACCATTCCAGAAACATTGATGGCAACAGGCCACGAACAATGGTATTTGAACAAGATGTGTTAACATGCAAGCAATCAAACATATTAACAATAATATAACACAAATCCCAACATTAGGGTTGGAACACAACATACCCATAGTATATGAGTAGTAATTATTGAGGCAGATGAGGGGTGGAGGAAGAGATGGAAAATTCATTAACTGTTTATGCTTCTATTTTCTACAACAGTACTGCTCAATACTCTATGGATCTGCCCTCACTTTACATCTACCTATGCCCATAGCTTCTGAAATACAAACATACCTATTAAACTGTCAGCCTGGAATGATAGGAGGCAGGATGTGACAACTCTGGGTACATGAGTAGAGGGGTCTCAAACATGTCAGGGTTACATATCTGGAACAGAAGGGACACCCTGAACTGCTGTTATGTGAATGTGCTACTGGCATATGTCAACTGATTTCCTATCTGTGTCCAGGATTATTTGCAGCAGTGACCACAAGCTGTGACAGCATGACACTTGTGAGACATGTATCAGGAACATACCTCTTAACCTCTTAGATCATGACATCTGAACAAAGCCATACATAAGAGTGGGACAAAGGCCCATAAATAGGGACAATGTTTTAGATATTGCTCTTACAAACTTAGAAAGTTGATAAAATAATAGGTTTTGCATTTGCATGGCTTTTCTGATGGATATGACATCTGACACTTTATGTCTATCATTATTTTCTAACTTCAGTCTATTATGGTTTGCCACTAATTTGCCATGACACCATTACTTTATGTAAAACAGACCAAAAATCTGAGACAAATATCTGGACATTTAGTGAATATCTGTACAGTTGAGAGGTATGATTCGCAAAGAGTGCATATTGTATGTACCTACCCTGCTGCCATTTGCAGGTATGTGGTGTGACAATTGAACAGTTGTACACAGTTTATTATTATACCCTTCATACAACTACTGGCAATATTTACTTACCTGTAAAACCTGTAGGGAAAATATATGTTAACCCTGTTTTTTTGCATTTATTCCTGATTCCTTGTGTGTAGATATGCACACATCTTAGTACCACTCCCTGGA
Source organism: Protopterus annectens (assembly GCF_019279795.1). Classification (NCBI taxonomy): domain Eukaryota; kingdom Metazoa; phylum Chordata; order Ceratodontiformes; family Protopteridae; genus Protopterus; species Protopterus annectens. Next base: position 102,743,582 of record NC_056749.1, on the reverse strand, counting down.
TTCGTACCATGTCTGGGTGTGCAAACCTTACAACTAAGCTATTTCTCATCACACTGAGCTACTGCTGTTTCTTGCTTCACTGGTTTCTGCCTAATAGTCTCTTGGTTAGACAGTCTGAACTTGTAATCCTATGATGCATGCATGACAGATGGTTATTGTACTGTGCATTACTCCTTTGGATTACTACAAGCTGGAAAGCAAAGGTTAACACAAGGCAATGCTGCATGGTACACACATTGCTACTTTAAATATTACTATTCAGAGTTCAGAGCTTAGAGCAGTGTATATTTCATATTTAATTTATATCTCATTTTACAGCTACATCATTTACAGTTTTTTCTAACAACTTGTTCACAGATGAACCTCAGTTAACGTATGCTGTCATAGTCATATTTGCTGTGAAGAATCTGTATATATTCTATATATGTCTACAGCAACATACCAGAATAAACACTTTTTTTAAGGGTCTTTATTGTACTTCAATATTCGTCAGTCATACTTTTTTATTTATTCACTTCACACAGCAACAGTATACCTACTAGCAGTAAGCAATGTACTCCTTCTTAGCTATTTTAACAGTATACTGCAAAATAGATTTGTACTCACCAGCCTGTCGGCACAGCCTCAGCAGTCTGTCACCATGGGCTTCGATGTTCACAGCCCTTTCTGCTACAGCTGTAAGGGAGAAAAACACACATTATACATATCTGTCTATCACATTCTCAGGCTAGTATTTTCTACAAACTACTTGATAGTGATACTTGCACACTACTGGAGCATTCTGGTCCTTTCCATCTTGGATCCACTGGTCCAAGAGCACCCCCTTCTTACGCTTTAGGTCAGCATTGTGGTGCCGTACCTGCTCACCAGTCCGGGGGATGCCAGTAGCATTGGTGAGGTCATGTGTGAGACAGTCCCAGACCTCTGCTTTGCATTGGGAGCCCTGGTACTGACCCTGCAGCAGTCTCTCCTCATGGTTTTTAACTAGAAGTCCAGCCATGACCCTGGACTCCCGAATGCTCCAGCATTGTGCCCGAAAGCAGACTCCCTCTCCTATGCCAGACATTGTATCTGCACAGATGGACTATAAATGATTATAGCTGTATTCCAGCCTGAACCATTTAAATAGTGTGATATTCCCACCCTTTGCTGTCATTGGACCATTTTGAAAAGGTTAAGCTCTGCTAAGCAGTGTGAAAATCTGCTAAGCCAGTTTTAACACTGCTTAAAGGAGCAGTTGTTGAGCAGTGTTTAACAGTGCACAAATCCACTTAGCTAAGCTACCTGCTGCTTAGCATTCACATCTTAGCAATAGTTACACCTGCTGAGCATCGCTGATCATTGCTAACCATTGCTCACTTTAAATTTTTTTTAAATTTATCAGAAGACTAACTTAATTTATTAAGTGTATATCATGCACTTTACATGACATCCCTCTATGTGCTTTCCTTACATTGGCAAGGGGTGTGACTATACTGTATGGGACACTTGTGTGTACATGGGTGGTTTTGCATGTTATATGCAGTCACACTTACCTTGTACACCAGCTACACTACCCTGGTTGACAAAAACAGTTACTACATAATTTAAGTTTAAAAAAAAATAATTTTAACACTGCTTTCCCATATAAAATTAACTTGCTTGTCTTGGTACTCAAACCATAAACACCTGCATGTAAAGCTGGGACTCTATCCACTACCCTATTACAGCTTGGAACTTTCATCTGTATATTTGTATTTATCTCCTATGGGATGTTTAAGCTATGGTAAGCGGAGGACCATAACGCACACACCCAGTTGCTACTCTTAAACATTCCTTAGCCTAGAAAAAAAATTATAATATTATTATATTACTATATTATATAGTGAGTATTGCAGTGTTCTGACAAGTCATTGAGGACTGCAGTCAGGAAGTAATGGCATACATTTGGCTTTCAGGTTTCTATCCTTCAGAGATTTCTGCTAATACATATCCTGTTTTCTATCAACTTTCTAAGTGTGTGAGGGCAATATTTTAGAAGTGTCCTTATTTTTCGTGTTTTGTCCCCCCATTATTTGTGCCTTTGTCCACATGGACTGATGTCAGGGAATATTGGCATACATTTGCTTTCAGACTTCTATACTTTGGTAATTCATGATAATGCATGACCTGTTTTCTATCAACTTTCTAAGTTTGTGAGAGCAATATGTATGATGTGTCCCTTTTCAGGGCTTTATCCCCCATTATTTCTGCCTTTGTACACATTTCCTGCTTTAGCAGATTGCGGAGGTGTCATACGGCACTTTTACAATGCAGGGTGTGTGTCAAAGGACCTGTCATACCCCCCCCCACATTGCTTTCCTGATACCGTATATATTTCAGTGTCCACGGACACTGAAATGATCATTTATTTCATTTCAATGTCTATGGACACTGAAATACTGGTATAATATTAGAGAAATTCTCTAATATTATGCCAGATCATATTAGAAAGTGCAGGGGGCATGGTCAATGTCCGTGCACTTGTTGAACACGCCCCCTGCACTCGTTCATGGTCTGTGTCCATGTAGGTTAAACAGCAGCGCATCTTCATGAATATGCAAGGAGTGCTCCTGTGCTACATGGACATGAACCACTTCCTGTAGGAATAGCACTATTCCTGCACAGAGCTTATTGAATCCCAGGGACAGTCTTCTTATTAGGCAGGAGGATGAATATGTGATGTATTGGCAGCAGTGTTCTCATAACAACCTACACTGAGATGACATAA